>NW_008587461.1:105871-112482 GCF_000691845.1 Merops nubicus | reverse complement strand
CTGATGGGCAGATGAAAAGTTGACTGCTGGGAATTTGCCAGCTCAGCTTCACAGGCCCAACGCTCGTCTGAGCTGCTGTGCCCTGTCTCCAAAACCCAGCCTCTGTCTTGTCTTGCTAGATACTCTCTCTAGTCACTGCTGTAGTGCTCAAGATAATAACAAAGCCTTAGAAACGCTGGAATTTCCCTTCCCTCTTTAATGAAGATCAAGGAGAGAGTTATGTCCCTGCATGCAGGATAATAAGCAGTGCAAGTTTACTCTGTGCACAGTGGGTGGAAGTTAGTCGTTATCTTTGTTTTTCTGGAGGAAACATGTGAGCCAGTGCTGTCAAGAAAAGAGCATTTGTTGGGGTGATGCTGTCTGCAAGAGAGGCTGGATCAGGTCTGCAGCTTTGATTTGGGCTTCAGCAGAAAATGTCCAACTTGGTTCATGAGACAAAATCCTCCTTGTGCTTTCCCAAAGTTTTCTTTTGTGTTTTCCCTATTTGCAATCCTTTTAATTTAGGAGAAGAAGAAAACAGTTATAAGTTTGCATCCTGACTTTTTTTAACCCTAACCCTAAAGCATCCTTTTAGGTCTAATATTTTGGCTAATTAAATAGTAGCCTCTTTTGTCTTACACACTGCAAAACATCAAGGTCTCTTTCAAACCCATTGGGGTTTTTCTTAGTCTCTGAAATTCTCATGGAACAGAAAAAACCTCTCCCACCCAGCTCTGCTGTGTCAGTTAACGTGTGAGCAATCTCAGTATGACATATTCACTGAGAAGCATATACAAATTGAATCTCTACGTGTGGTTGTCAGGAGACAAAACAGGCTGGAGATCCGTTTCAAACACAATTTTGATTTTTTTTTAGCGAAGCTTTTGCGGAAAACTTAGCAACAAAGAAATAAAAACGACTCCTGCAATTTGGGAACAGGTAAACAAGATGTATAAAAATCCATGAAAATACTACGCAGCCATCTCTAGGGAGGACTTCTCACCTGCAGACTCATCCTTGGTGAAGGGAGGAAGGGGATGAGATCCCCCCCTCTGGGATCTCAAATCCTACGGGAGTCATTTGCGACTCGATCGGTCTGAGGGATCATCACAGGCTCTGAATTTGGAGGCACCAGCTGAGGCTGCAGGGCCCAGCAGCAGTTCAAGTATGTGTCTTTCATCTCCTGGGTGGTCCTCAAGTCAGAGCCCTCATCTCCTCTTCCCCCCTCCTTTCTCAAACTAGGCATTTGCTGATGCCATTTTTTAATCCAGCCAGGGATCTGCTCCATTTTCCATGCTCCAAGGTAATTTTGGCAAGGCTGCTCTGTTCTTGCATGCCAGTTAAAAAAAAACAACCAACACTCTCTCAGGCAGGTCTCCTTCCATGGGGCATTTGTAATCCTGTGAGGTTTGTGTGTAATAAATCTCCTCGCCTGTCTGGTTTTCATTCTGGGGGAGGCTGGTAGTGTAAATTCACAGCCCTTCCTCCATGTGGAAGCAGCTGACAAACAGCTCTTCTGATAATTCCTTCCAGATGGGGCCAAGCCAGGGCCTTCCTAGCACAGAGCTCTGCAGGAATGGCCCCTTCCTTGGCTCTCTGCTCCCTACAGCACGGTGGAAGAAGTCCTACCACTGGTCTCTCAGTACAGAGAAGCTCCTGGGCTCAGCAGAGCATGGCACATGCCATCACTGTGAAGGAGTGTCCACATGGCAAACACCATCGTGTAGCAAAGCAATCCAGAACACCAAACCCTTTGGGCTTCTGCTGGTCTCCATTCTTCTACCCCCTTGGTAGACCCTCATAAGCAGTGTTGTGTCTCTCTGCTCTGTCCTGTGCCAATTCCCTGCCTGTGACCAGGTAACTAGAGGCTGAAAATTGTCATGGGCAGCTCCCAGCAGTGGGACAAGGAGCCACCCAGCACCACCCGCTGGGCAGCAGCGAGGGCGAGTGCTGCACGACCCAGAGGAGCTGACAGCGGGTGCTTGTAATGGGAATGTCACACCAGCTTAAGAGAGAATTAATGCTCTGCCCTGTGGCTGTACCAGCGCTGGTGTGAGGCAGGACATGGCTCTGCTAATGTGTAAAAAAAAGGGAATTCTTTGTTCAGGCTGCAGGACACAAACAGATGCTGCTGTTTGATGATGCAGGACAGAAGGGACTGAATTGTGGAACACAGCCCCTGTGGTCATGGGTTTCTGGCCTCATAATCCTCTTTCAGAAGCCATACAGGGCTTAGGTTTTGGTCCCCTTTAGTTCCTGGAGAGCTTCTGGTCCAGGGCTGTCCTCTGAGGCAGGGATGTCCTTGTGTTCCCAGCCTGTATTTATCCACACCCAGGCCACTCCTTTGACCACCCTCACCACCTGCAGCGTTCACTTATGGTCATGGACAGGGGGATCTGCTCTGGTCAGATCACCTTCATTGCCCCAGGCTGCATGTGCTACACACTTTTCTGGGTTTCAAAAGTGCTCAGCACCCCCAAGCAACAGCCCTCAGCACCCTGCACCCCAAAATACCCACCCCACACAAGAGGTGCCTGAAGCAACAAGTGAAACCTGGCCCTGGAGACTTTCAGCAAGTCCCTGAGCATCTGGTCTCCTTGCTCTCACTTCTGTGCCATGGCAAAGCTCTCTGAGCAGCAGGGGGGAGACAAGGATGCAGTCAATGGCTGGCAACCCCCAATTGTGCTGGTGCCTCAAATGTGCCCAGCTGCACGTGCTCCCTCCCCAGCTGTCTGCCTGCAAGCAGCACACGGTGGGGTCGAGCTGCCTGCCATGGGTGGGCTGGGAGGAGGACCCAGCTTGTGAGAAAACCAGCATTGGTAGCAAAATCTGAAAAGCTGAGGGGGGTGTTCTCCCCCTGCCCCCTTCAACACAGTCACTCTTGTCCCTATCATCTCTCCACAGGGGGATTGTGCCAAGGCAGAGGCTGGCACGTACCTGGCACGCTGCTGTGGGGACTGTCACCACGTGCTGGGTTTGCTACTAGCGTGGGTCTTTTCAGGCTGTGAGAAAAGCAGGTCAAGCAAAGGAGTGCGTGGCTGCCTTTCAGGCAAGCTGTTTTGCACAGTTCTCCAGCAAAGAGATTTCCATTTATCGTAGGGAGTTACTAGAGTGGCCAGAGCTACAAAGCAAGGATTTAAAAGCATCTATGAGTGTCGGAATTAAATTAAGTCCTCCCGCTTTAGGGCGCAAACTAAACTCTAAAGAAGAGGACAAGATGGAGATTTTCCTTTGAGCAGATTATGCTAAAACTTTCAAAAAGGGTTTGGAGTTGATAAGTGGGGGTTTGCATCTTTGCCCGCGGCAGCAGATACCATGGAGAAGGGCTGACCAAGAGATGTCTGATATCTGCTCTCTGCTGTGTGCAAGAGATGTGTCATGGGAGGAAAGTGGGTGCATGTGATCGTTTGTCAGGTGTCAGGGTCCAACTGGGGATGGAAAAGATCCTTTTGTGGATGTTTTTTGACGAGGTGGGGGACCCTCCTTCTCCCTCCCACCCCTGCACGTGCCCTGCTCCCTAGCCCTGGGCACCCAGCACAGCCTGACTGCCTGCATCTGCTGTAGAGGCTCAGGGTGAGGGGAGATGCCTGATGCTGCCTTGCAACAGCCCAAGATGCCCAGACAATGGGGAGGATGAGACAGCAACCTCCTGGTCAGCCTTGGAGACCTGCCCTGCTCCGAGTCTGGCTATTCCTGCATCCCCCTGTTATAGCAGGACTTAAAATGGCACAATCTCCAGGCACTTTTCATAAGCACTTCAGTGATTCTCATTATTCTCAGTGCAAGGACCACGGGACAGCTTTCAGCAGGACTTGGCTCCTTTTCAGGCCAAAATTTCAGTCTTCTGTTGATGCTTTCTTTCAGCTGAAGGAAGGAGGAGGTTGAGTTTTGCTTGGATTGTCCCTGGCAGAAAGCAAAAGCGCCCACACGCTCCATGTGCTCCTCGGGCTGCTCCAAAGCCTGGTGGATACATTCCCTCTGACTTCAAGCAGTTTGAACTTCAGCCGACAGTACTAAATGATTTCACCACTCCACAGAATGCCTTGTGCTGCTGCTGGCTCGAAATTGCAATGACCTAATGGTGCTGGTAGTTTCTGTGATGTGTCTCATTTGCTTCCATCCCCAGAAGACGGTGTGCTTGATGAGCTGTACCTACTACCTGGAGATGGGAGAAGAGGCAAACACAGCTAGAACCCCACCACAGGCCTCCTGAGCTGCTGAAATGCCTCTTGCCCAAAGCTGGAGAGCAATATAGACTCACCCATGCAAATTCTTGACCTTTAAAGTGTGCAGTTGTCCTCCGACAACTTAAAAAGTTGTTTTTTTCTTCTTTTTTTTTACCCAACTACTGAAAATGTTTCCCCCCCCCTTCTCCAAACCTGAGTTTTAACTCGGGTGGTTTTGCTCCAGCAAATGACAAAATGAGGCAGCTGATTTGCAGCCAGGGTGTCCACATCTTGCAACAATGCTCCAAAAGAGGTGATGGAGTTCAATAAAGTAGGAAAGGTTTTCCAAAGGCAGGGAGCTGCGTTGGTGTTCTTGGCTTTGCCAGCTCAGTTCTCCACAGGTTTGCTGCTGAGGTTTGTTCCAGTCCTCCGGGCACATTGGATTTCTACAGGCTGGATCTTTCTGCTTGGAGGGATGGGATTTTGGCAGAGTGTTTTCTTTTGGAGCTGGAGCAAGGCTAGTTGGCAGATAGGACCACGTGTGCCACCCATGCTGAGACTTCAGTGGTGGAGGAGTGGTGCTCCTCATGGGCAGGGTTACAGATGGGCCCCGGGATGTTTTTCTGCTGGTGGCGAGCAGGCTGACTCTTGCCTTGAGCCAGCTTGTGGATTGGTTAGCCTTCAGCAAAGTCATTCTTGGTCTATGCTGCTCTGAGGTGATGAAAAATAGACCCTTCAGGGTATAAAAACGTTTTCATCTCAGAGTGTTTGGAAAGCAGTGCCAAAGATGACAAAAGCAAAGACCCCCCCAAGCAAAGAAACGTTCTGTCTGTGCATCTGCAGAGCGTTTGAGACGTTGTGTGTGTTGGCATGAAACCATGGGGAAGGAATGTGGTCTGGAGGAGCTGTGGGTACCAAAGGCACTAGGCACAGCTTCGTGGGTTGTAGGGATCCTCTTTAACACAACACTGAGGTCAAACTTTGGTGATTTGGTAGCCAAGGATGGGCAGGTGTTGGACCAAGGGACACGCTGACTGTGGTGTCTCTCTGTCTACAGGGGCTGCAAAGACAAGGCTTCTATCACATGGCTTTGTCGTGCTGTCCCGTGCCTGTAAACACCTTATCAACCTCCCCCTGCCTCAGTTTACCTTTCCTTCCTACAAATGAGATTAAAACCACCCCAAAAAAAGCACTCGGATTGACTTCAGCAGGGTGTTTTGAGGATTAATTAGCAGCCGGCAGAAGGTACCCAGATCATGGGATGAAAGGGGCCACAGATATGCAAAGCAGCATCATTATGCAAAGATAAAATTTAGAACCTTTGTAAAATAAGTGTTAAAATGAATGTAGCTCTGTGTGTGCTCTGCTCTCAGCTCTGCTCAGGGCTCAGGCCCTCCTTTTCGATCACCTGATAATCCCAAGGGAAATGGGAAGAAAATGAGATTTATGGGAGAAGTGTGAAAACGCAGAGGCAAGGTCTTAAAATCAGATTAAGAATGAAAAAAAGAGAAGCTCTGAAAGAAAATAAAGAACTTTTCCTCCTTATCTCTTGGAGGTCTATAAACTCCTGTGTACACACTATAAGCTGCAGCCTAAGGAAGCACCAGAATCAGGTTTCAGATTATTCACATTTTATTTCCTTTATTTTCTGGCACAGTGAAAAAAAAAACCTTTGTGGGAAAGAAAATGAATTTCAGGTATAATTTAAAAAGAAAAATGTCTGAGAAGGGACACACTCCACCAGCTAATTAAACATGTAACAGAGGTGCAATATTCCCATTTAACTACAAAGGTGTGTTTCCATTTCTAATTGTTGACAGTTTCTTTTGGTGCTTATGTGCAGATTAATTGTCTTTCATGGGTAGCTGGTTAGCTTGATAATGTAATGTTTGAAGTGGAGGTGGTAATTGCTTTGATTATGTTTTCTCTTTTGGCAAATAGTAGTTGGAGGTTGGGCCTGGGGTTTGGAGTAACACCTTGAAAAAACAGTTGAAAGATGGGGGAAAAAGTGAAGTTTCTTTTAGAGGTTTAAACTTGGTGGGGCAAAACCCTGGACAGAGTGGAGCCTCAGCCAGTTTGGTGATGATACAGAACTGGGAGGAGTGAGACTGGACAGGCTGGAAAGTTGAGCAGAGGAGAACTTCATGAGGTTAAACAAGGTCAGGAGGGACCTTCCACCTGCCCCTCTGGAGGAATAACCCCCTGCACCAGTACAGGTGAGGGGCTGAGCTGCTGGAAAGCAGCTCCATGGAGAAGGAGCTGGGAGTGCTGGGGGGCAACAAGTTGCCTGTGAACCAGGTTCTAACCCCCCCTGCTCTGCCCTAGTGAGGTTATAGCTGGAGCACTGGGTCCAGTTCTGGCCCCCCGAGTTCAAGAGGGACAAGGAGCTACTGGAGACAGTCCAGCAGAGGCTACAGAGATGCTGAGGGGCTGGAGCATCTCTGTGCCAGGACAGGCTGAGAGCCC
>NW_008587461.1:105282-105635 GCF_000691845.1 Merops nubicus | reverse complement strand
GCTGTGGGGGAGCTGCTGGAGCAGGGGGTTGGAGGAGATGATCTCCAGAGGTCCCTTCTGACGCTCACTAATCTGTGACTCTATGAAAACCCTCATGTGAGACAGCTTGGTGCCTTTGGGGGGATTGCAGCAGCCCGGAGAGGAACCGTGCAGCCGGTGAGCTGTGAGTGGGGCACAGAGCAGGGAAGGTGTCCAGGCTCCCAGTGCATCTCCTGAGGTGCTGAAGGCCACCAGCCGAGCACTGTGGTAGCCCTCCTCTCCCAGCTGGGCTGGCAGGGCCAGTACCACCCACTAGCTGCCTTGTTCACAGGCAGGAACAGGCAGGGGTGCAGGAGGCTCTGGAGGTGCACTGG
>NW_008587461.1:92354-105239 GCF_000691845.1 Merops nubicus | reverse complement strand
AGATGTTCTCTCCATCCTCCTCCTCAGTGCCCCGCAGCCCCCCGGCAGCCGGCTGCCTTCCCAGGCCTCCTGCCTGGCACTTGTGCCCCTCTTTGGATGGTGGTTTTTTTTTCCCTGGCGTGGGAAAGCCCAAGGGCAGGAGGCTGAGCTTGCAATCCAAACCCCGGCTTCCCAGCTCCCGCTCCGCTCTTGGCAGCTGAGAGGTCTCCGTGCTGGAGCCGAGGGATTCCCAGGCTTTTATCCTCTGCTGGCCGTCAGCTCTCTGGTATGAGATGAAGTCACCTCCGTCCTTCCTCCTGCCCAGTCCTGCCACTCCTGGGGCCCAACACGGCCACCCTGTCCCAGGCTCTGTCCCACCAGAGAGCATTCCCTCACCTTCCCTCCCTGCTGCTCTCCAAACCTTTATCTTTGCTTTCTCTTCTCCTTCCCCGCTCTGGAGCTGTCAGCAGAGCTGAACCGAGTCCAGGAGGAGCATGTGTAGGAATTGGATAAGGAACAGGACCCACTGGCCTGTGAGAAAACTTGGCCAGAGCCTGTGCCAAGGCTGCCTTTGCTAAAGCCATGCTCTGGCACGGGCCAGGCTGGGGGGGCCGTGGGACAGCACCTGGGCTCAGCCCCAGGAGCCTGCCAGCCCTCCGACCCCGATCCCTCCAGCCCCACAGCCCCCTGCTCAGGCTCCCAGTGCTCCCTCTTCCCCCTCCTGCCTCCTCTTCCTCCTGGCTCCCTCCTGCTTTGCAGGGAGCGGGGCTGATGAGCAGTGTGTGCGTGCAGAGGGCGGGTACCCAAACGAGCCACGGGGCTTTTTTCCTCGACAGTTCCATTGTCCTCTTGTCATAATTAAATTGGGAGGCAGGAATCGATTTCCCTGGGGGTGGAGGCTTGGACAGAACCTCTCTATTTGCAAGAGTTGGCAAACGTTGCACACTCAAGCCAGTGCAGCAACAGCCTGGTGGAGGCACCGACTGACCTGTCAGCAGATGATGGGGCCACACGAGGATGATGGAGGTGGAGGGGACAGGTTAATTTGCTAGAGAAAAACAAGGGTTAAAGCCACGCCAGCAAGGGGCAAGGTTTATTTTGAGGTTTCAGAAGCTGAGGAGAAATGGGCAACTGTGCTAGCAGGCAGCAAGGCCAGATGCTGCCCATTTTCATACCTCAGCTGCCATGGGCCAGCAGTGATGGGGTCACTTGTCAGTGAAGCTCTGGACTGCTCTGGAAGAGGCTTGCAACAGCTCATAGCTCCCAGCAAGAGAGAGCTGCTCTTTGCTGCTTTTCAGATAACTGATGCACATGGGGAAACTGAGGCACGGGGTCTTTATTCAGTGTTCGCACAAGAAGAACCTTCTGTGGTGCAATTTTTTCCCCTTTTTTCCACCTTGCTCCTCTGTCTGGGGCAGGAGGAGAGCATGGTGGGGTCTTCCAAGGATGCTTCTCCCCTTCTGCCTTGATACAACCTTCCATGGGCTGCGGGCTGGACTTATCAGCCCTCTCAGACAGAGGCTGTAACTTGCATCGTGGGGTTCTGACTTTAGCACACCTTAATACAAAGGAGAGTGTTTTATGAAGCAAATACTAATAAAATCCTCTCTTTCCACTATGCATCATCACATGGCTCTTTTAATGTCACACTTAGGGAAGATGATGAGATTCTGGATTTGATGGTGGTGCTCCTGTATTTTTCAAGTCCCTCTGCCTGTGCAGCCGAGTTTCCCTGGTTACCGGGGCCGGGGCTCGGAGCGCTAGAAAAATTAGAATCATTAAAAAATAAAAAAGAGAAATGCCTGTTCAGAATGATCTGAAATAGCTCCCCGTGCAAATCGGGCTCTCCCAGTCTCCAGGCCTTCAGCAAAACCTGTTGGTGAGGTGTTAGCCCAGCTCACCTCAGGACAGGGCTGAGCTCAGAGGGGATTTTACCAGCACCAAGCCGCGGTGGTGTTGCCAGCTCAGGGTGAGTGTTTGTGTTGCAGAGTTTCTGATCCAAAGGGTGTTTCAATCTCTGCCTTTTGTCTTGTATTTTTTTAAATGGATCTGCTTCTTAAGGGAAAGCTGTTTTGGGGTAGATTTTGCAAAACTGAAGCCAAAGGATGGAAAGGGTGTTTGGAGCGTTTCCAGCCTGCCCAGAGCTGGCGGAGGGGATGGGGGCAGTGGTGCCTGATTAACACAGCTCATGGCACAGCTCCTGCTCCTGGAATGGTCCCTCAAGTCCCAGGCATGTCCAGATCCCTCTGTCCCAGCTGTCTCCCTTGCTGAGCAGGATGCTGCTGCCTCTCCCCAGTCCCTGCTTTAACCCTGCAAAGCCTCGTTGCCCTCATGGGAGCAGTCTTAGCAGTTTTATCCTCCAAGGGAGTCCCTTGTGCAGCATGCTTTGCAAAATCCCCCCTCGAACTTGCAGCAAATCCCAAATCTCCTCCCCATGGACCTCAATCCCACCACCTTGTGTTTAGGGGTCCAAAGATGCCTGTGCTTGGCCATACTCCTCCTCACCCCCACCTGCGTGGCACAGGGGAAGGAGGGAGGGCTCCCACTCTCAGGCAGATGGGAGGAAAGATGGGGTGCTGGCAGTGAGCTGGAGCAGAGCCTGGGGTGCAGTGGGGTCACAGCCAACATCACTCTCCTCCTGACGGGGGGGACACGAGTGAGTCCCCTCCATGGTCACCTCATTGGCCTGGCCACCACCTTGTCCTCCAGCATCGCCCTGCCCGCTGGTGGGCTTCGGGGGGGATTTTGGGGAGAGGGGAGCAATGTGGGCCAGGTTTAGACCCTGCAGCCTCACTAAGGCCCAGCCACTTGGACAAGAAGCTGGCTGGGTGCAGGGAAAAGCTGCCAGACCCTTTGCTTCCAGAGATCAGCCCTTCTCCAACGAGAGCTGAAGGAGCTGCTGCTGCCAGGAGCAGCTCGGGGCTGCGTTAAGGGCAAAGCAGCTTTCCAGGGCTGAACCTGGCAGAGATAAAAGAGCTCTGCTTTAGCAGGGACAGGCTGTCCTGTGGCCCTGGGTCCTGCCAAGGCAGCCCCGGGTGGGATGAGGGGTGCCAGGGCCACCCCTGTGCCCTCTCAACCCAGGAGTGACATCCCAAGGTGAGAGCTCGGCAGCTCCTCAGCCATTGCCATGGTTTCCTGGAGCATCCTCTCACCAGCATTAGACACCACCTCTGCAAGAGCCAGAGGAAAGGGATCTTCTTGCTACAGGAGCCCCTGTGGGTATTTTGCTCCTGTTCTGTTAGATAGCAAAAAAAAAAAAAAGGAAAAAAAGAGAAAGAAAAAGAAAGGCTTTTTTTTATTATTATTTTCTGCGCTATCTGCAGTCATGAATTGGGCCTATAAAACATTGTGTAGGAGACTGTTCCTCCTTCACTTGATCTCCTTTCATTCCCAAGAACATTTTTCTCATCAAAGCTTGCAGATTTCAGACACGCCATAAGATATTTTTAATCATCCTCTGTCACGAAGTTCCAAGTTAAAGGAGCCTGTGCCATGCAGAGAAAAGTCTATTTATTCTCCCTTGTTTAAAATACCCTGGCAGTGATTTTAATTACAATACCTCTTCCCTACCCCTCTCGGGATGTGCAAATGGATTTACACAATTTACAGGAGAGGTGGTTTCCTTCCCCCATCCCCTCGTGCCTTCCTCCTCACCTCCCTCTTCCCCCAACACCAGTAACGTGCAGTTTCAAATATCACAACTTGGCAAATAAATATTACAAGATTCAATAAGAGGGAGCTGCATTTGCAAGTCTGAGGCTAATTTAATAAATGATGGCAGGAGCTTTGAAACATGTCTCCTATTTAAAGAGCACCACACCGATCTCTGGAAGGAGCTGTGAAGTGGGCTAAATCTTTTAAAGGCTTTAAATGAATCTTTTTCATCTAAAGCTTGGAAAATTAAAATCCTCCCGAGCTCGTTTTTGTTCAGCTTCGTCAGAGCAGACGTAAGCCAAGGCTACAAATGGCACCAAGAGCATCACAGGCTCCAGGCTCAGCGTGGGACACGAGGTGACGTCTTCAGGTTCATGGCTGCAGGAGAAGGGGAGAGGAAAAGGAAGGAAAAGTTGGGTGGAGGAAGATGTAACCTCGCTCTCTATTTCTAGGAGACAAGAGGCTGAGGGATGCCTTGCTGCTCGCACGGAGCCTCTGGTGGGGCTGGCTTGGAGCTGCTGCTGCACGGCTGTGGCACCGCCTGCAGTCCGTGTTTGGTCCCAGTCTGTACCAGCAGCTGGGACTGGTTGTTGGGGGGAAGGGAGGGGATGTGGAGTAGGACCCAGTGCACAGGTCAGGGCTTGGCCAGATCTCCCTATCTGCATTTCCAAACCCCACAAATTGCCATTCTCTTTAGTCTCTGCTCCATCTCACACCATCCTTCCAGCCTGGAGGACCCTCAGCCACTGTTGTCCCCTCCCTCCATCCCTCCCCCCCGTGCAGAAATGCAGCTTTAGAAGCTTAGAGTGGACCCTTCTGGCTTTGAACTCTATGAAATCCATTGGGTTAGACTGCTCCTCTTTGGATCTTTTGCTTGTAAGCTGTTTCAAAAATCACCTTTAACCACAGCTTGCTTCCTCTGGGAGCCTGAATTGGCCCAGTTAGGATCTTGAATGGATCTAATCACAGGTATCTAGAAGTCAGCAGCAGAGAAATGAATGAAAATATTTCACAGACTCACTATTTTTACATCTCTCAGCTTTACAGCAGCAAGTTGTCTTGCAGATGGGGAAACAGAAGCACAAAGATGCCTTCCAAGGAGTCCCTCGGGGTCAATCAGGGAGCAAGGAGGACAGTGCTGGGTCTCCTGCCAGCTCCCAGCCTGCTGGACACCGTGCCAGAACCTGGCACAGCTGGGCAGGCATTGGATGTAGCCCATGAAAATTGGTGTCACCAGATTGTGCAGCGCTGGGCCTGGGTGGATTAACCTCTGCCTGTTGACATCCCTGCTGGGGAGCAACTTGCTCTGCTCTGGAAGTGATCTGTGGGATTATTGCCCCCTGCCCTGCAGGCAGGACCTTCCCCAGCAGTGCTACACCACAGAGCACAACCTCGTTGAGCAGACTCATGCAGAGGAGACCAGAGAAGGGGCAGCACCACCATGTGAATGCAGGAGGACAACTGTGGTTTGAGGCTGAAAGCTCAGCTTTAACAACCAATCCTTCCTGGGCTTTGGGAGGAGTTAATTGTGTGCCTCAGTTTCCCCATCGTGGTTTCTCGGTGGCTGTGAGGTCTGCAGCTTCTCCTGGAAGGCATTGAAGGGCTCAGCCTTGCACCCCCAGCCCTGTCACCCCATCTGTGTCCCCCTGAGAAGCAGCATGTGCTGTACCATGGATGGAGGCACAGCAAAGCTCTCATCCCACTGGGATGGTGAAGAGCTGAGTGACCCAAACGGCCAGATGGGAGGTGGTAGCTGGTGGTGTATTTGTTCCCCAAGTATGCTGTATTCATTTATATATTTTATGCATCTATTCTTGTTAATGTTTATATAGTATTCATTAATGGATGGGGCTGGAGCAAGCCCTGAAGGTCCAACATGGTGCTTCACAACCCACCATGCCTGCTCCTCCAGGCTGGAGGCTGAAGTTTCCCTGACATGAAGTCCCCCTTCAGGACCCCAATGCCTGTGGGAGATGCTGCAGCCTGGGCCCCTGGGCCAGGTCCATCCAAGCAGGGGAAAGCAAAGCACCTCCCAGCAACAAGGTGGACACAGAGGACCTTGAAGTTCCAACTAGAAGCCAAACACCTGACATTAGGGTGATTCTCTGAAAAGCCTCATGGGCCCCAACAGCTCTCCAGCACTCTAATGTGCCCAAAGGAGCACTGACAGCCTCTGCTTTGCCTCCTCTTCCTCCTGAGAAGCTGGGTTATCCCCCTTTCTTCTCTTGATGCTGGCAGAGTCCCAAAACACCTCCCTTTGTGCTCGATTTCTAAACCAGACTCTGCTCAGCAGGGTGCAATTAAGTCAAAACTCTGGTTCGAGCAGTTGCAGCTTGGAGGGGGTAGTGGGGTGAAAAAGGATGGAAAATATATACGTAAAATCTTCTTCTGTGTGTTCTTATCCACAGTGACAGCTACAAAGAAGCACTTTATGGCTCCAGTCACATCACATCTCAGCATGATGCATGGCACCACGGGGAGACCCGCCATGCAATGACTTGGAAATGGCAGCTTCTCTTTAAATTTTCAGGGTGATGAGCCAAAAGAAAAGAAGAAACAGACTCAGAAAAGCCCCAAAAGGCTGGTGGCATTGCCTGGAAGAGAGAGGGCATCAGAGAGATGATCTTGGTTGGTTGTCAGGACACTGAGGAGCTCAGTAACAAGCACGTGGCTCCATCCTGAGGCAGCTGCGTTCCTCCTTGGCCATTGCCACAACCCAAACTTCAGATCTGGAGGGAAATACTCACAGTTGTTTTATTTCCCCCCCCTCCTTCTCTAAGTTTATACTCTGGGAGACCTTTCTATACACCAGGTGAGAGAGGGGGGAAAGGTCTCCAGTGAAGCACATTTGCTTCTTTATGGTGCACCTGAGCTGTTGATGTTGATGAATAACACTTGCCCAGGGGCTACAACTTCCCCAGGACTGGGAGAGGTTTGTAGGTGCTGGTTGAGAAGCTGAAGAAACCCTCCTGAGATGGCTCCTGATCGGAGGTAAGGAATGAGCCATTTCTTTGCTTGAGTTTGAAAATTAGAATGATACCTCTGGGAAAGAAAATAATAGTTGAGAGAGAGCTTGTAAGGCAAAGCAAATCAAGATACACTAAGTGGCTGTCAGTAAAGAAGCTCTGGCATGCTGTATTTTAAAACATTTCTCTTATTTTGAATTATACTTGGTGTTTCCAGTCCATAAAATGAGGAATAGGAGCTGTAGCAACACATAGCCTGGCTGGATGTCTAAGATGTTGACTGAATATCTTCCTGCCCTAAGGACGAGGCAGGAACCAAGATTTCAACTCTTTCTTGCAATTTTTCCCAGGTATTTGAATAAAATTAATATTACTCAGAAGGATTGTAACATCTTGTACAAAAATCAGGTTCCCTTGCAAGGCTGTGCTGATTTGGGGGGCATTGTTGGTGGTGAGTGGTCTGTAGTGGGAGTGAGGAGGGTGAAATCCTCTTGTTAATCAGGAGTTTTGCAGCTTGCTTTAGTGAAGGGCTGCTCTGATTGGAAATTTATGGAAGAAAATTGGGATCTTTGCTTCTGTGCTCTACAAAAGGGGCAGAAAGTGATGTTCACCTTGTAAAGCTGTCCTGTCTTGCTGTTCCTCTCCCCTGCAGCTGGCTGGGACCTTTGCAACAACAGGGGAACTTCAGATGTGGGGATTTGCTGCAGGCAAGGTGTCAGCTTTGTGAAGCTCTTTTGGTTTTGATGGTGTTTGATTTTGTATTTTGGTGACTCTTTCCTCACAGCCTGACTCGGAGGGGTGGGGAGGGGAAGGAGTCCAGAGAAAAGCCTGAGGGGCTGAGCCCAAAGTGGGTGTTTTAACGTGATCCTGTGGTGTGTGAGCTTTCAGGAGGCTTGGGGTTTGGTCTGCAGAGGGAAACCAGTTGCAGTGGTGGGAGGCTGGGGGCCAGCCCCATTCCCTTGAGCTGCTCTGACAGTCGAGGGCTAAAGGCAGCCATGTGTTTGTGCTGTTCTTGGGTCAACTGTCTGAGGAGGCTCTTTCCCATGGTGTCATTTCCTGCACCCTCCCAAAAAGCCAAAATGCCCCTTTCTGCTCAGCAAAGCCCAGCAATAAAGCAACCCTGGTTTTGCTGTTGAAGCCTGGGGAGCTGAGCTCCCTCCTCTGCTCCCCCCAGCAGCTCCAGCTCCATCCCTGGTTTCTCACTTGATCCTGGCTGGGTTGTGGACCTCATCTGCAGGAAACCTGCTGCTTAAATCATCATTTCCCCTCCAAGTCAAAGAGATGAAGCTGGAACAGTTTGCAGGTTTGTGCCCTGCTGGCACAGAGCCCTGGGGTAAGCAGCGTGGGCTGGGCTCCTGTAAGGCTCCCACAGGCTGTGGAGCAGGGAAAGCTGCTGGATGCTCCACCACCAACACTCTGGTGGATCCCAAAGGAAGGGATTTGCCTGCAGTATGGGAAATCTGCTGCTGAGCTCTGCTCCTGCTCCACAGGAGAGCTCGATGGAGCTGGCAGGGAAAAGAGTTCCTTTGGAAAACAACATCCAGCCATGGATGGAGGAGAATGCTCTTTATAACAAGATTTAAAGAAACATTTTTCCCCATACTTGAGCTCCTGCTGTTACCATGTTCCTGCTCTGGTCTGGTGGCCTCCTTCCTTTGCTGTACCTGCTGCTCTGGCTTCTTCACATCCCTAATGTGATTCAGGTAACCCCTCGGTGGGATTGGTGCAGATGAGCTGCTGTGCCTCCTGTGCTGACTCTCCTGCTCCAGATCTGCTCTCTGACAGCAGGCAGGGCTCTGAGCTCAGCTGCTGGTGGGAAGGGCCAGATCCTCCTCTCCCACGTGCACCCAGGCAGGTGAGGTTGGCTCCCAGCCTCTCCGAGGTGGTTTGTTCAGTGCTCTGTGTAGTGCAAGAAAGGTTGGGGCTGGCAGGAGGACTGGCTGCAGCAGCAGACTCTTAGAGCTTGAGTGCCTCAATAAATACAAGTTATTTTGTCTGGGCAAGGAGCTCACTGCTGCTCCAAGGGCAGGCTGCTCCCTGCCTTAGCTGTGTCTGGGCTTTCTTCAGCAGCTTGTCTCATCCCCCCAGCCATAAGCTTTGTCAGGGAAGAGTTTGGGGACCTCGCCTGTCTGTGGGATTTCTCCCCAGGGTGTCAGACTGACTGTAGAAGCCCAGTGGAGCTCACCTCCACAGACCATCTGCTCGGCAGGCTGGATGTGATGTGTTTGGTGCCACACGCTTCCCTGACGGGGAAAGTCTTGGCCAGAAATAGAACAGCCTTTCCCTGAGGCTCCTGGGGCCACCCTGTCGATATGGAGAGCACCAATCCCAGTGTGCTGGAGCATCCCTACAGAAATTCAGGCTTTTCCACCCTCTGTTCTTGCACTCTTTTATTTAAACCCATCAGCACTGGGTTTGTGGGATACTGGTGTGCATGGGAGCAAAGCTGAGACCTGTCAAACTTATTGCACGTGTGAGGGGTATGGTTCTGCTCTCTCAGGCTGGGAGGAGAGCTGTGTGGGATGGCAGCTGCAGCCTGTGGGGTGCCAGGGGGTGTTGGGGGAGCACTCAGTCCCTAGCTGGGTCACGGGGAAGGGATGGGGCTGGAAAACAGAGCAGGAAGAGGACAGCCCCTGCCCACACCTCCAGCTTGGCCATGCCAGCAGTGAAGCAAAGCGTGTGCTTGGCCCTGGGGAGCAGAGACATCAGGAGTCCCATCAGTGTCTTCTCTTCTCCTCCTCAGTAGCTGCCTGGTGCTGTGACCTGGCCAGCCAGTGCTGCATCTCCTCCCAGCCCTCTCCTCCCCACTTCTTCACGCCCTCTGTGAGCTGTCGATATGTTTTTATTGATCTCTTTTTATGTAAAGCTCATCCCTGCCGTTCACTCTTGAGTAATAACCAAGGCTCTTTGTTCCCCTGCACAACAGTGTCCCTCAGCTGCCCCAGGGAGAGGAAATGGGCTCAAGTTGCACCAGGGGAGGTATTGATTGGATACTAGGAAAATTTCTTTCCTGGCAGAGTGGTGAGGGATTGGCCCAGGCTGCCCAGGGAGGTGCTGGAGTCCCCAGCCCTGGAGGGGTTCAAAAAACCTGTGGATGTGGCATTTGGGGACATAGTTCAATGGTCATGGTAGCATTGGGTGATGGATGGACTTGATCTTGGAGGTCTTTTCCAACCTTAATTCTGATCTGTATCCTTTTAACTGCTAACTGGGCCTGGCTGAGACCCCCTTGCAGCAAGGGGAGGGTGCTGTGTGGGTGCTGCTCCCCCTGGCTACTGAAGGAACCGCCTGGCACCCGAGGAGTGCTGCAGGTTTCCCAGCACTTCCTTCATCTGCAGAAGGGGCATGGAGGCTGAGACCCTTGCAGGGAACAGGACACTGGGGTTGAGGTTTGCAGAGGGGCTCCTCAGGTGCTGAAAGGTTGCTGTGTGCCCCTGGAGGCTCTGCCCGTGTGCACCATGGTGCAGGGATGAGCCCTGGACGTGTTGGACACGCTGTGTGAGCCTCTGGCACAGCCACAACCATGGCCATGGGTGCTGGGCCTGGCTGTGCACCCTGCCTGTGGTTAAAGGTCTCCAATCACCCTGAATCAGGGTGGGAACTGCAGGTCAGGGAATTAATTCTCTGGGCCAGGAGGAGAGGACGCCCAACTCTTCATGTCTCCAGCAACTGAGATCCCAGCTGCGAAGCTGCAAAATCATTGTTGCAAGCATTTAAAGAAGAAGAATCCAACTAGGCACAGCTCATGACTTTGGTTTGTTTGGGGAAACAGCTGAGCTGGGCTTGAACTTGACAATGAGAAACAAATCTGCTGCTTTGCCTCCTGCCACCTCTCTCCCTGACCCCCCTGGTCCAGCAGCTCCCGGGCGTGGTGTGGTGGGACCAGGCTTGTTAGTGCTCCGTGTGCCACTGTTTTGGTGCATGGGGCTCTTGGTTGAGTTGAATCCTGATTTGTCTGTCTTCAGGGGGTGGCAGACAGCTGCTCTAATGAGGTAACAGTAGGGTTTGAAATAACTGGCATCTGGTCTTTGTGTGAGCAGGGGCTCTCCTACCACGGCTCTGCTTTCCAAAGCCAGCCTTGCAGGAAGGTGCAAGCTCAGGGCTCACCCCATGGATGGGGACTCCTTCACCACCTCCAGCTTTGCTCCCTGAACAGGATGAGTTTCCCTTGGCAGCTCCTTCCTCAAGCATTGCTTGGAGAAGTCCTCACCCAAGGACTTTGCAGGGGGTCAGGATTATCCTGGATTTGCTGGTCCAGCTTTGATCACCTTGAGGAGCACCCTGCTAGAAACTAATACCTGGGGCTTGTTTTCCATCAGCAGTGTTGACCCCTCTGCCTGTGAGCCTCCAGAGATCCACAGGAGACCTCTTAGCTCCCCAGCCCTGATGTGCACGTGCTTTTATGTGGGGCACAGGATGGAAGGTTTCAGTGCCCTTCCAGCAACTGCAGAAGGTGATAGAGAGGATTTCTTTACACATCACAACCCCTTGTGGTGCTTGTGAACCCCAAGGCACCTTCAGATCTGTCCGAGTCCTGCAGCCACACTGAGTCCTCTGGATCTTCTGGCGATCCTGGTCTGGCACTGCCAAGGTGGCCAGTCAGAACCCAGCTCTCTCTGTCCACCAGCTGCTCTTTGAAGCACTTTTCCTGGCTGACACTGGCACCCTCTGCCCTGGGAACGGATGCAGGGGGTGAACTGGAGGTGACCTCTGTGTGTGACTTGGATCCACTCACTTGTAGTTGAAAGCACTTTGGTGTCAGTGAACCAAGCTGGGTCCAGCACTGCGAGGAGGTGGCCAAATCCTGCCAAGGTGCTTCCCACTGGGAGTGGGACCCTGTGCCTAGGCTGCCAAGCCTCAGAGCCAACTGCTAGCCTGGCTTCCTCCCCTTCCCTTCTTTATTGGGTGTGGGAGGTGGCAGATTTTTTTTTCCCAGATGCACCCAGTGCAGCGGGCTCTGCACGACACCAAATTAATTAACGTTGGGCAGGCAGAATGCAATTAACTGTCCTGGAGCCCAGCCAAGGCAGGGGAAGCATTCCTCACTCTGGTGAGAAGCAACTCGGAGCTTTCCTGGGCAAAACCTTGCGTTCACTGCATGGCTCAAGGGCAAGAGGCTTTGATGGGGGCATGTCCTTCTGGAAATGCCCTGCACTGGGATCTCATTCCATGTGGGATCCCATTCCATGTGGGATCCCATCACTGCCCCTTCCCCTCCATCCAGCCCGGGGAGGTGGCAGGCAGAGAGATGCAGCATCTGTGGGGGGTTGCAGCACAGTTGGCAAAATCCTGGGCAGAGGCAATCAAGCCGTGGTAGCGTTTCAAGGACCAACTGGCTGGATTTTATTTATTGCTGCCACTCACTGTGAAAATGGACTCAGGAGGAGATTCCTGGGCCGCGGGTGCAGCCGAGACGGGCAGCTCCTGTTAAATAGAGCATCGCCTGACAGAGCTGTGATTTAGCTGTGGCTATTTAAGGGGGTTTAGAGGCAGCCAATGCAGAGCATCTGCAGGCAGAACGGGCAGCTTTGGCAGTTCAGCTACTTTGAAAGTCAAGTAAATTAGAAAACAAAAGTGTGGGCAGAAATACGCAGCAGTCGAGGACATGGCTGCAAAGGAGAATTGGTGGATTTGGGGATTCAGCTGAATCCCACTCCTGAGCTTCCTGCAACCTCTGCAGAAGCCTGTCCCCAGAAGCCTGGCCATGTGTTGGGCCATGTTATGCATCACCTTCTTCCTCTGGCCTTTCTATTTTTCTTGCTGCCCATCTGTACCTCTGGGTGTGCACAACAGCTCTGCATCTGGGCCATGTGTGCTCTTACCTGGATCCTCCTTCCGCCGTGCAGGGGGAAGGTTAAAGCCCAGATGGCTTTGAATAATAAACAGGGCTATAAATCCTCATGGTGCTTGTGGTATATACAAACTCCTAAAGCAGTGCTGGGCAAGGGATCTCACCAATCTACCACCAGTGGGACCACCCTCCCCTTCCTCGGCGTCCCACCAGCAGAGCAAGGTTTGGGAGTGAGCACCAGAGATGGATTGTGTTGGATCTTAATTCCCAGCCTGGATAAACACCCTGTTCCCCCCCAAGGAGGAGAACCAAGATGCCCAGTTACCTCTGCTCAGCTCCATTCCTGGGACAGTTCTTCCATCAGCTCAGTGTCCCTGTTGGGTGATCCAAACTCCTGAGCTGTATGAGGTCTGTGGCACTTGGCTTCATCATCATGTCAGGGCTGGTGGGTCCTCAGGAGCAGCACTTCACACATTATTTTCCTCCTCCAAAAGG
>NW_008587461.1:67780-92323 GCF_000691845.1 Merops nubicus | reverse complement strand
TAGTGTTGTAGGGATCAAGATTAAAATGTCAAATGCATTCTTCTTTGTTATGCCAGTTAAATGCTCTACTCTGCTGAGTCCAACCTACATCTCATCTCGGGCTTTGATTGCAAACTCCTCCAGCCAGCCCCAGCGTGATGGGCCAGGTTCTCCTGTGCTTTCATGGTAGAACAACTTGAGTTATCAGACACGTTGGATCTGCTCCCACTTTGACCAAGGCTGAGCTGCCCTCCTGCAGCAAGCAGTGCCTCCACCAACAGCAACCTGGTTTCCCCCCCCCCATGCCTGGTTAATCTCCATCTGTGGCACAAGGAGTTGTAGGAAGCCATTCTCTCTTGCATCTTGGCCAAAATTTTGTCTTTGAGAGGCTGTAGATGGCAAAGACTAGACCTGATTTTTAAAGCCTCTTATTTCTGGGAATATTCCCATCGTGAGATAAGTTATTGGCAAGGTGAGCTGGGTGTAAATCACAGTGTCACTTGTTGCTCAATACACACGTGGCTGTGAGGCTCCTAGAAATGGTGTGAGCATCTGTGTTGCAGAGGCAACACGATATAAATGGGTACATGGCTCAGCCCCCCCATTTCCAGCAGGGCCTCCTGACAAAGTGGAGACCCCCCAAAAGCATGTGCATGGGTCTCCTCCACCCTTGGGAGCATGGACACACTGCAGGATTCCCTTGGGAAGCCCAAGCTCCTGCCTGATGCCAGAGTAATTTTTTTATGTTCTGTTCTCCCCCAACATGACATAAGATTAATTACAGACATAAAACTAGTTGGAGCTTTCTAAATATTTTATGTGAATAAGCACACACAATATGAAGGTTTTACTTGTTAGGTTTTTGTAAAGGACATTTTGTTTGTAATAACCAGGAAACCCGACAGGTGATTTTATTTTTAGTGCTTCTGTCTGCTCTGAAGGACTCCAAACACAGAGAGGAGACAAGGGCAATAAAACCCATGCTCAGAGTCCCCAGGAGGGGATATAGAGCTAATGAGGAGAGCATTAAAAGAAGGCAGCCACAAATTTCAACCCAAACCCCAAGTTTCCTCAGTTGCCCTTGGGAAACCAACTCCTGTTCCTTGCCCTGGAGGAGATCTGACCCTTCTTAAGCTTTGACTGGGAGCACTGGTGGGGTTGGAAGCAGCTTATAGGCAGGGGATGCTTGTTGGCTGCTGATTCCAATGCAAAGATGGCAGCTGTGGTTGCAGCAGGGGCTCCCCAGCACCCCGTGCTGGTGGGGATGGTTTGTGCTGTGATGTCTGATCCCTGTTCAGCTCGTTGGAATCCACCAGGGGCCCCGTGGGTCGGTGACTTTTCTATCCATCTTAGTGCCTGTCTGCTGCTGGAGACTAGAAATGAGAAGGCATTAGCCTGTTGTTTCCCGGGGTGAGTTAGCAGCTAAATCATCCTCTCCACAACGGGCAAATTTAGGGGGATGATTGATGTTTCTTCTGCTGCTGACACCCTCAAAGGGGGCGCACACTGAGCAGTGCCAAGCGGGAGCAGCGTGGCCCGTGGCACCGCAGGAAAAGATTTTGCAAAGCTGGCTGTGAGGGCTTTGTGCCAGCAGCAGGTCCCCGGCGAGGCACCGAGGGGAAGCCTCAAAGCTTCCTTAAGCAGCCAGGGAGGGTTTGAGGATTTGGCTTGTCATCTCTGGCTTTGAAAGACTAGATCTTGCTCGCCGTTACCCAGAGAAATGAGACTTTGCAAGCGGCTCCTAAAGCAGGACCTGGGCCAGCCGGGTTCTTCCTCCTTGTTCGTGCCTGGCTGCAATCCTGAGCAGAGCAGACTTGGCCATCTAACAATTACAGCAGACAGCACTTCTTCCCTCACCCTTTCTGACTATCTCCAGCGATCCCAGCAAGTCATCCAATTTCCTGGCGCTACTGTGGCAGTGCAAGGCAAGGAGCCATTAGGGTCTCGATGTGTCTCATTCTCAGTTTAAATATTGCAGAGGCTTGGAAACACCTCTTCATCCTACCAGTTGACCTGAAATGGTATCTGTTGCATCAGGCAGCTGTTATTTTTTGGGGAGCTGTCATGGTTTCTGATTGCAGAGCGAGGAACTGCGGCGCTCCCGAGCCCTGACACGCAGCAGGGCTCGGAGTTTGTGCTGAATATTTCATGCAGACAGAGGCACCAGTCTGTTTTCAATTCTGATTTTCTCTGCTTCTCGAGGTGCATAAATGATGCATATTGTTTAAGCTTCTTGGTTTTGGAAGGGGGGAGTGAAGAGTGACAAATGCCGTTGCCTGAGTTTTGGGGGAAGTCGACGTCGTGTCTTCAGCTGTCTGTACAACAGCGTGAGCCAAGTCTGCTGGTGGCTGAGCCCTGGGCAGCTCTCCTGCATCCCCCCACGGCCATCAGGGATGGAGGGACACAGGGACCAGCGAGGCAGGACTCAGGATTTAATACCTGCTTGACACCTGTAATCTCCAGCTATTTAGGTGCCTGTTTCAGCCTTTCCAAGGCTTTATCAGATCAAAACCGGTGCTGGTTTCATGGGAGTTAATCCTCATTGACTGACTCCAAGTGAAACCCTAGTCTGTGCTGGTGGGGAAAGGACATGGAGCTGCCATTGCCCAAAAATACCAGCTGCTGCAAGGTGCTGGCCCTGCTACAGGGAAATCCTGCAGTGCTGTGCGGGATGGGAGCTCCCCTGGCCTCTCGGACCACCTTGAGCCCACAGCCCTCCCGAATTCACTCAAGGTGTTATGCAGGAGCTGTTGCAACTGCCATGTGCTGTTGGTGTTGAGTTTGTCTCACCTCCTTCCATGGGTGCAGTGGGAGCTGTGTTGATGTGCTGGAGCAACAACACCCAGAGCAGTGAGGAGCTTTGTAGGCTGGTGACAGCACAGTTGGCTGCAGCAGATGACGAGGCTGCTTCTCCACCAGCCTCTGCTCATCACCCTGCCTGGAAGTGGGGCCCTGCGGCTCCCATGCTTGTGCTTTTTGGAGGTGATAAGAAGCTAATTAGA
Source organism: Merops nubicus (assembly GCF_000691845.1). NCBI lineage: Eukaryota > Metazoa > Chordata > Aves > Coraciiformes > Meropidae > Merops > Merops nubicus. The sequence continues at coordinate 89,342 of NW_008587461.1, read as the reverse complement.
GCCAACCATAGAGCTGCTACTAATTGTGAAATGCGGCTGCTGGGGCGAGCTCAGAGCAGCTGGTTGGGAGTGGAGTTGGGGAGCAAAGTTCATCTTCTCTCTGGCACGGAGCACGTTGAACAGCTTTGCTTCCAGGAGGAGAGGGACTGGAGAGCAGAGGGGTGATGTGTTATCAGTGCCTCGGTGGCTGTCTGGAGCTGAGCCAGTCCCCAGCAGAGGGGTGATCAGCATCTGCCCATCCTTCCCATGGGTGGGATTTCCTCTTCACAGGACCCTCTGTGCTGGGTGGTGTTCAAACCCAAGCGTTTCACCAGCATCCTTGGGCTGGGGAGATGTCTGAGCAGGGGCTGTGGCTCTGCGAGCCAACACGAGGTCCAGAGTGGGATTTTGCATCTCTCCCACCTCAAAGCATCCCAACACGATTTCTCAAAGCTCTGTGCTCTCCCATGGGTGCTTCTCCACCTGCTTCCTCATTTCCCCCATTTTTGTACCATTTCCCTGAGCAGAAAACATTCATTCTCCTGTTGCTGCCTCCACACCATCCAGGGAGAACATCCCAGCTGTGATTTGGGAGACTCCAGGCAGAATCACTCTCACTAGCAGTGTTTTGGGAAGCACCATGCTGAAGCAGCAGCTTGCCGTGGGCTTTCTCCTGCCTCCTGATGAGATATTGTCTATGGAGCCTTAGAAAAATTTCATCTCAGTGAAAACCCTTTGTGGCATTTTCAGCAGCTGGAGAAGAGGGATTAGAGGAATTCTTGGTGCCATTATAGGCCTGTCTTTGTTGAGGCTTTCGTGGGGGGGAGGCTGCCCACCTGATTTTCTCCTTAACAACTTACCTGTGATTGACAGAACAAAGCAAGTTGTCATAAAATGAGACAAAAATTGGGGGTCGATTAGAGCTTTTCTTTAAAGGTCAAACAAAAATTATTATGCAAACCCCAGGGGTGTATTTCAGACGTGCTCACTGAAGGTGAGATCTGCAACGTTGGCTGCAGAGCTGCAAGGGAGGGAAGGCTCAGCCCAGGGCCACATCCTGCACACAGGGAGGGGGCATGGTCCAGCCCTGAGCAGTGATGAGCTGCCCCAACCACTGGGGATGTGCTGAGCCTGGGGCAGCTTTGGAGGTGGGACAGGAACGGGTGTGTTCCAGATGTGCAGGGACAAGAGGGGAATATTCTTATTTATTGTTAGTGTAAATAGTCATCCAAGTTTCCAGTTTTTACTAGGGGCAAAAAAAACCCCTACCCACCACAGGCATCTTTTTATCTGGGAAGTGTTTGGATTCGGTGACTCTACATTATGAGGGATTTCTGGAAATCCTGAGTTAATTACTAAGGCAATTCCTGGTATTAATAACTAAGAATTATTCTTTAATTACTAAAATTCTGTCTTAATTACTGCCAGCAAAGGCAGAGATGGCAGAAGGTCCTTCAGAGCTGAGGAGACCAATATCTCTCACCCCAACATCTGCAAGGCTGTTCCTGCACTGAGCTAATGGCTTCTTGGTGTCTTTTAGCAGATCAATTCTTGCTTTAAATGATTGTGCAAGTTAATAAAAAAACCTGTCAGAGTAAAACTGAAACACCTCGGCCAAGATTTCTCCAAATTGTTTTAAGGGCTTTGACCTTTTTTTGCTTTGTCCTCCCAATGCCAGGTTTGAAAAGCTTTGTAGTATCCTGACATTTTGGGCAGGAGAGGGGAAGAGGGAAAATGAAAATTTGCACCTAGATTTTCCCTTAAGCAATGAAGCCATAAAAATGTAGATTTAGTCACCTGGACAGGCTCTGTAGTTCAGCTTCATCTCCTTTTTTTCCTTAGGCCATATCTGCCACTACGGTCTCCATAAATAATCTTCAGACTTCCTAGGGCTTTTAATACTAATTAAGTCTTCAAGTAGGCAGAAACATGCTAAGGGAGACTTATATCCCAGGTTCCTTGGTCAGTGCTGTGAGTCCTTTGCCTCCTGCCTTCAAAGCACTTTCCAGAGAAGGTTTTGCAACGTTTTGGAAGGAGCAGATGTGTTTAAATCGTGGGAATTTAGAGTCTCTCATCCCTACAGCCAGGGTAATAGAGAACTGCTGGTCTGGGGGCAATTTAGTGCTGTTTCTCCCTATTTTAAACAACTGAATGGTCTTTTTTCTGTTTGTTTTGGGGGCGTTGGGTTTTTATTAAATCCTGGAGGAGGGTTGGAGGGGAAAACTTGTGACTTAAAGAGCTCAAACAGCTTTGGCTGTGCTGCCCAGTACTGGTGAGAGAGGGCAAAATGCTTTTATAAGGGGAAATCTGCCCCTTGGCAGCTTCGAAGCACATGCAGGGGCTGGAGGCTGGAAAACACCATTTCCAGCATGTAATTCTTCATCCCAAAATGACCCTCGATAGCTGCCGGGTGCAAACACCTCGACGAGAGACGTTGTGTGTGCATGTGTGGATGGGGAAAAGGTCCCTGAAACCTTTTGCTTTCCTTTCTCACTGTGTTTTCAATACCTTCGATGCTAAAACCCCTCATTAAAGTTTAATCCTCTGTGCTATAACTCTACATCCATGCTGCTGTCAGTCTGCCAGTAATCCCAGCACCCATTTGGAGTTAGAGCTGATGTCCTGCCTGGTTTATTGGATTTGCTTCGAGCTGAACGTTGCAGCATCACCTTTGCAGGGGTGTTTTTCCTTCTTGCTCCAAATGGAGCCTGTTCTAATCTGTCACAGCAAGTTTAGCTTTGGCCTTTGCAATTGCTTTCCAGAGAAGATAGTCTCTTTCTGTTGACTGAAGGAAAAAGTAGTGAAAATCAGTAGTTAATTTAGACACACCAAAGTGTAAGTGCTGGGAGAGGTTCAGACTAATGTTTGGGGAGAGGGATGGTGGTGGAAGATCTAGAGGGACTGGCTGAGCCTCCAGATCAGAGCTGGACCATGAAATAGATGCTGACATTCCCTAACTGATGTCTAGGTTCCACCAGTGTAGAGGAAAACATCATTTAAAACTGACCTGAGATTTGTTTTTGGTGAGTTGGAGAAAAACCAGATAGTTTGTTCTCCATGCATCAGAATTTTCTGTCATCAGGATCAGAATTTTCTGTCATCAGAAGCCACTTCACAACCGGGTGGCATTCATTTCTAGGTGAAACTTTTCATCTTCTCCCATTGGAAACGTTTGGTTTATGCAACGCTGAGGAAAAATTTTGACTTGTGAAAGAAGGTTTTAAATATTAAAATGATTTTTTAACCAAACTTGACCCCAGTTCTCCAAGCTGGGATATGCATTTTCTGGTCAATTGGATTCAGAAAAAAGAACTCGCCCAGGCCCGGTTAGAGGATAAACAACAGGTAACAAAGGTGAAGAGGGGAAAGGAAAATAACTGGCTGGTTTCATCCAAAATCCCAAGCAATCGATGCCAAGTCTCCAGTGGGCTCGAGGCCACGGCCCGGTGAGGTGGAGGAGATAAATAGCACAGGCAGATCAATCGTGGGCAAGAGGAAGGAGAACAAACGTCACAAATCCAATATTTTAAAAAAAAAAAAGAACAATGCAGAGTTAAAAGCTTTGGCTTGATGGATCTGGCATTACAATATCAAAGCTTTTGTCAGCACTGGGAAATATTTCACCTCAAGTTGATGCTCTTTGGCAAAAATAAGAAAGGGGGGAAAAAAAAGGTATTAAAAAAAAACTAAACCTGGTTTTTTTTTTCTGTGTGCAAAGGAAAAAAAAACACCTCAAGAGAAAGATTGCTTCGATCAAAAAGCCATGTAGCATCTTGCCTGTTCCCAGAGAGACCACGGCGAGCAGAGCCCAGGCGGTAATTTGAACAGAGCAGCAAATAAATACACAGATCTTTTAAATTCCAGGCATGAAATGGGGATAGTGGTGAGCAGCAGAGCTGGAACAGCTCTAGGGAAGAGAGACACCAAGCCACAGGTCCAGGTAGGGATGCTCAAGCTGCTGTGGGCAGCAGCACCCACCTCCCACCCTGCTTCTCCCCCCATGAGCAAATCTTCTCAGGGTGGAAATTTGTTGATTTGCAAAGGATCCACTTCACTCATCTTTGTGCATCGCTGGGTGGAGCTCCCCATCTTCCCTGGGTACAAGTCTCCTGGGGATTTGGGGTATGAGGAGGAGGAACAATGTCCAGCCCCCTCTTCTCTCGTTGCTGAGAGAAAACTTTCCAAAAGGCAGCTTCCAAAGTGGCTCAATTAAGTTCCACGGTTGTTATTGGTGTGAATGAAGGGAGAAAGTTGGCCTCTGAAGGCTCAGCTCATTTCTGTGTCTGATGCTTGTGTTGTTTGGATATTTCAGGGTCTTTATTTATGATAAAGACATCAAGAGTCTTAGTTCTCAGTCAAAAAATGCAGGTGGTGGCTGGATGAGGGGAAGGGAATCTTGTCTGGACCAGTCCTGCCTGGGCAGATAAACCAGCCATTCAAATATGGAAGAGGACCTGTTTAAAAACACAAGTTGTTATAATTGGAAGATTTTGGGTTTCTTCAAGAGATTGGGTTTGAAGATGACTGCCAAAGGGACCTGTAGGCTATGGAAGCCCTCGACAATGTGCCCTACTGGGGCTGGTGGATCCTGAGCAGGATTCAAACAGCCCTGAAGGTCATCCCTTTGAAGCTACCATGGTTTGAGCATCACTTGGACAGCTTCAAGCCAACCTAACCAAAGCCCTCATCCCAAATTTCCAAAGGGATGGCTTGGGCAAGGGCCTGACAGCTCTGCCAGGAGCGAGGTCTGCGATGCCAAGGGAGGACACGGTTTCACCCCGATATGGGGCTGCAGGAGTTAAAGGGGGATGGAAGGAGCCTTGTGCTGGCCTGGTTTGTCTGTTGAACTGTAAAAGGCTGGGTTTCCTCCCCTGCTGCTGCTCTGAGATGGTGGAAGCTCTCCCAATTACCTCCCAGCCCTCCAGCACGCTCGCACCTCTCCCGTGAGCCTTTCGCTCAGGTTCTCTGGCAGGGATTTTCTCTCTTCCAGCCTGGTGGAGGTGAAAGGTGCTGGTTTTTTCTCTCCTATAATGAGCTGTTTTGTGCATGTCAGCACTGGCTCTGTATTGTGTCTTCGTTCACGCCTTCATGGAGAATTGAGAAATGTGACATCTTGTTTCTGGTTCAGGCTTTGCAGCGTCTTTCATCCCTGCCCACAAACAATGCACAGCAACAGGGATGGCTTTTGAAAGGGAGGGAAAGCAGATTTTGCTTCTGAGAACGTGTCTGCAAGTGGCTTTCAGCACCTCTCACGGTGCTAGGCCTGAACAGCAGCATGAAAGGAGCCAAGTGTGCAGCACGGGAGGAGAAGACACACAAAGCTGAAGGATGTGAGGGAACTTCTTACCCTGAGTTTCCAAAGGCAGCGCCTCCAAGTCTCATGGTTTTAAAAAGAAAAAATAAAGTGAGTAATTTTCCTTATTTTGAGGCTGGTGCAGTATCCTTGGAGTTTGAAAGAACTTGAAGGGGAGATGTAGGAAGTCAGCAGGAGAGTTGGGGATCTTCTCCAGGCCCTGGCTGCTTGTGAAGTTCAAGACATCTTCTGAACCAAGAAAATCGTCTCTCATGGCATCTTGGGGTGAGTGAATGGTTCCTCCTATGGCAGCCAACCCCATTTCCCTCTGGCACCAGGGTAGGACTTGATGGGAGAAGGTTACAAAGCATGAATTCAGCTAAAGCACTCAGCTCTTGCTGAGCAGGGACAGATGAGCTCCCACCAGCTGAAAGCTGCTGAGTTTCCATCACTGTGCATCAGAAAGCAACATTCCATGTCTACATATTCCTCAGCTGCAGCTTGACTCATCCCTCCTCCTCCAACTTTGGCCAGGACAGATAAGCCTGAAGATGGGTAGGACATGCTGGCCATGATGCTGCACCTTCCTTTTGCTGATAGACCTGGAGCTGTTCCCACCACTTGGACATTGCTGCAGGCCAGGTGAAGGTTAGTTCAACAGAGTGAGAGATTCCACTGGTGGATCCAGGAGATCTCAGCTGAACTCTCCAAGGACATCTGTGTGCACTGAGTCTCCATGAGCACTTGGCCACTTTGGGGCCTCCCTTAGGGGCTGGCCAGGACCAGATCCATTTTTGGTGGCCATATGAACCAAAGATCTTAAATCTTCCACTTTTAAACCTGAGTCAGGAGGTACTTTAACAGGTACCAAGGACCACCATGGGCAGCTTCTCCCCTTCCTGATTCTCACCCATTGTGTGTGGTACCAATGACTCTGTTGAACCTCAGGGAGGTGGCTGAGGAGCCTCTGGCAGAGCCGAGGACCTGGCTGTGCAATCTCAGCTCTAACCACCAAGCACACAGCCTTGGCCATCTCTCTTCTAAAAAAGCTGGGGTTTGTGCTTGGACTGGAGCCTGAAATTAGCCTTTTCACTGGCATGATGGTAGCTGGAGGCTGCAGATCTTCCTCTGAGCCTGCGGGAAGTGGTCCAATCTCTCGGCTTACGGCAGCATCCCAGAATGCCTTTAAAAGCACAAAAAGTCAAACTTTGTGTTAGCAGCTCAGCTGCTTCAAATAACACAGAAGGAGATAGGGGAAGAAAATAAACAAACCCAGATTTTAACAAATATCTTCTGCTTCGAGCCCGTGCTGTATTTGTTGGCAAGGTGAGTGCACTTTCCAAAAAGCCTTTTAGGGGTTTGGTTTTGAAGGATAAATTCGATCTTGTGCTCATTTGAGGGGGGAATGACAGAAAGCAGGAACGGGGCAACACCCCCCATATGCACACATTCTGTGTAAATCTGATCGTCAGCCTGAAAGCAGCCATTAAAATTACAATATAGCTCTTGACTTTGGGTAATTAAAAGCGTTTTGTGATGACTCGCTTGATTAAAACGAGATCATCCATTTAAAATGAAAATTCAGAATGAAAATTGCTTTTGTTGCACCAATTATTCTATTTTAAAACTCCTCGCTGTTATCACCCTAATAAAAAGCTGTCACTTCTTCTGTCAAGTAATTCACAGCGTGAGGCATTTGCATTTCTCCTCGACTTGTGTTTATTTCAGTAATTACAAATGGATTCTTCTTTAACTCCCCCCCCTCCTCTTCCTCCCTCCTTCCTTCCCCTCCTCATCCTCCTCACAGCATTAAGCTGCTGCCCTTTGTCCTGGGCAGAGAAATCCCACGCAGGGAGATGAGGGGAGGAGGAGGAGGAGGAGGAGGAGAAATAAATTATCAGCAAGGCTGGTGCTTTGTGTCAATAACCAGCAGCAGTGGGTTTAATTTGTGGGGCTTGGCTGATTTTGGGGGGGGCAGGCAGAGGTTGCCCAGTGCTTGGATCAGCAACATGCCAGCCACTTTGTTTTTTTTTTAAAAAAAAAACCCCAACCCACCTCCCTGTGCTGAAGGGAGTGATAATTCCCTGCCATTAATTGAGATTTTGACTGACTAGATTGAACAAGTGATGATAAAAGCCAGTTTGGCTTAAAGATCATGGGCTAGGTTGGGGAGGGGGGGGTGAGAGAGCAAGCCAGGCTTGGGGAGGGTGGGAAATCATTTCAGTGCTGCTGTGAGGCTTTCCCTGTCATGACTCAACTCTCAAAGCAGAAACAGAGGCAGAAATCCTCCTCCTTGCCTTCCTCAGATGGGACTGTCCCCCAGGAGCTGGGCTTGCCCCCATCCCCACCACCCTCTCCCCTGCTCCCTGCCAAGGGATGCTAAAAAGGGTTTTAGCCCTCTGGCTGGCAACTGGGCAGGTGCCCTAGGGAGCCACAAGCCTCTGAGGCTGCAGGATATCCCCACATTGTTTCTCTGTGTGTGTATATATATATTTGTGTGCATGCCTATGCAATTGTATTTAGCACACACAGAGCTGGATGTGTGGGTGGAGGGGATATAAATACACACATATGTTTCAGAGTTCTGCCTTTCCCCGTCTGAAAACCGTCTCCAGCTTACAGCTCGAGACAGAAAGGCACAACAGTGTCTCTCTCTCAGCTTTTTATCTCTTTTTTCCATAGGCAGCTGCTCCCTCTCTCTCCCTCTCCAACCTGCCAGTGCTGCTACACCAGTCTGTGTTCCAGGGCTGAGGGTTTCCAGTTATCTCCACAAAGCACTTGTGCCTGAGCTGGGAAGTGCAGGGACATCAGCAGCACCCTGCCCAGTGTGGGGCTCGCTGCCCTCCCTGCTCTGAGTTCACAGGGTTGTTCTTTTTTTCTTTGTCCTTTTTGGTAAACTGGAGCCAAGAGCTTAAAGAAAGAAAAATTAGAAAAACTTTGAAGGTTGTACTGGTAGATTCCCTCTTTCTTTCTCCCTCTTTCTTTCTCCCTCTTTCTTTCTCCCTCTTTCTTTCTCCCTCTTTCTTTCTCCCTCTTTCTTTCTCCCTCTTTCTTTCTCCCTCTTTCTTTCTCCCTCTTTCTTTCTCCCTCTTTCTTTCTCCCTCTTTCTTTCTCCCTCTTTCTTTCTCCCTCTTTCTTTCTCCCTCTTTCTTTCTCCCTCTTTCTTTCTCCCTCTTTCTTTCTCCCTCTTTCTTTCTCCCTCTTTCTTTCTCCCTCTTTCTTTCTCCCTCTTTCTTTCTCCCTCTTTCTTTCTCCCTCTTTCTTTCTCCCTCTTTCTTTCTCCCTCTTTCTTTCTCCCTCTTTCTTTCTCCCTCTTTCTTTCTCCCTCTTTCTTTCTCCCTCTTTCTTTCTCCCTCTTTCTTTCTCCCTCTTTCTTTCTCCCTCTTTCTTTCTCCCTCTTTCTTTCTCCCTCTTTCTTTCTCCCTCTTTCTTTCTCCCTCTTTCTTTCTCCCTCTTTCTTTCTCCCTCTTTCTTTCTCCCTCTTTCTTTCTCCCTCTTTCTTTCTCCCTCTTTCTTTCCTTTCCCTGTATTTTGCTCTAGTATTCCCAGTTCCCAGACACAACATAACCCTCTCCCTCTATCCTTTCTGATAGAAGAACTTTACAAAACTGGAAACTCTAGAAAAACAGCCAAAATAATTAGGAAGAGGGGAGAGCAATCCCCTCGTGCAGCCGTCCCCTGGGAGTGTTGCAGGCTGGCAGCAGGAAGGTGGTGGGATGGGGATGTGGAGGCATCTGTGCTTGTCCCTGAGCAGCCCTGCCTGGCTCCCATGGGACACGTGTCCCCTGGGGGTGCAGGTCCATGGCCAGGGCTGTGTCCTCAGCCTGGCCACACACATCTGGGGCTGATCTGAGCTGGGGACTGCCCAGCGTGGAGGGGAAATCCCTGCACTTTGTGCTTTCCAGCTGTCCAGAAAGCTCCTGTCCCGTCCAAACTTCTCCCTGCAGGAGCATCTCAGAGCATCTCAGTCCCTTAGTCAAGTGCTGAGGTTTCCTTTTGGGCACCACCAACCGTGCAAGTTTGGGATGAGCCAGATTTGAACACTGAAAGACAGGAGAAACTTTCCCCAGGGCTCTTTGCAGAGAGGTTTCCATTTCAACAGTGACAACCTTGATGAATTTGGAGAAAACAATCGTTTTAGAGCCCACTTTTTTTTTTCCCTCCTTTTTTCCCTGCTTTCCTGGGTGCATAGCTCTCAGTGATGGAAATAAGAAATAGCAACAAAACCACCAGCTGAGTCTCACATGTCCAGGTTAATAATTGGGTTGAAGAAGCAAAGGCAGTGTTATGACTTGTCCTACAGGAACCAGGAGCACACGGCACCTCGTGTGTTTTCTTTCCAAAGAACAAAATCAAGACGTGAGGAACCAGTGGGAAGGATGAAGGGGGCACTTAGCAGGCTATGATTAATCTGCAACCTGCTTAATCGGCCCCAGGATAGCTGAGAGTTGTCTCTGGATAATTGAGATCAATGGAGTCTCATTAATGACTGCTCTAAAGAGCACCCAGCCTCAAACGCTGAGCGAAGCAGGAGGAGCCAGGGGAGTGAGGACAGAGCCCAGGAGCAGAGGGAGGGAACAGCCCTTGTGCTGCTCCAGGGATGCTCAGGAGGAGCAGGTGGGTTGTGGTGGTTTTCTTTAAGACAAGGACCTGTGGCTTTCCAAGCACGGGGGTGTATTTGGGGGTAAAAAAAATGATCCAGTGTGATCCAGGGCTTTGGGGGACACAGGTTCCTCCAGCCTTCCTGCAGAACCTGCTGCTCACAGGAGCCATTCTGCTGGTGCAGCTTTTGTCCCTAAAGGTTCATGGCTCGTTGGGTGAGTCCATAGTTACCCCTGGTGGAATGTCACTTCAATTTTGCAGCGATGATGTCTCCAGGTTTGGTCCCTGGCCCCTGAGAGGGGCTGGATCAGAGCCATGAAGGGTTTGGTTCCCTTCTGCCTGCCCTGGGCAAAGAGGAAAAAACACTGTGCCAGTGAGGTCAGGGAAAGATGGTTGTTAATTCCAGAGTTTATAGGAGGAAGCTTTTAGCCTTTGATTGCTCTCCAGGCCCTGGCACAAGAATCAAATACCCAGAAAACAAGACCCCAGGAAGGGAGAGAAGTGTCATTGCAGATCAGGGGAAGTCCAAGTGCTGCTGGGCACAAACAAGAGGGGCTTTGGCAGCTGCTGGCCTGGCGAGGCTTTTTCTTTCCTCTCTTCCCCAGTGGCTCCGGAACTGTTTTTTTGTTGGCATTCCGGGGGAAGGTGGGCACGGGGGGCTGCCCGGGGAGAAGCCTTTGCACAGCAGAACAAGCCATGGCCAGAGCTTTGCCTTCGGGGGCTGTGAGGTGACCAGGCAGGGGAGCAGGGCAGAAACACCCCCCCCAGGGTGCTCGGGGACAGTGTGGGGGGGTGGGAGCTGCTCCATCCCCCTGCTGACCCTCGGGGTGACCACAAAAAGCTGCTCCCAGCCTGGGTGCCCACCGTGGAGCTGCTCCCCAGGCAGCTCTTCTCCTTTCCCCATTTGATTCATTTAAGTGACTGAACTGGAGGGTTTCTATCTGGGTTTTAGTCCACTGCTGTCAGCCTCATTTGGCTCTGGATGGCTGAGGTTTTTTAAACCCAAAAGCCTTTTGCAAACTGCTTTTCACAATCTTATCTAGCAAGGACTTTTTTCTTTTTTTAATGCAAATCCCTTGACTCCAGAAGCTCTGTTTTGAAAAAGGAAAAATAACTATCATGAGAGTTTTGCTGCTTGGCTCAGTGATGGGCAAGAGAAGTTTGAGGTTTACAGATTAAATATCAGAGAGGCTGTCGTGGCTCCAGGGTGGTTTCAGATGAGCACGTTCAAGATCAATGGTGTTTCTAGCAGGGAGGAATTGTTCTTGGATTAGCAAAACAAGGGAACGATTTGGGACTGTCCCTTCTCTTGCCCTGCACGCTGCAGGTTATGAGAGGCTCCTTCAAACCCCTCTGTAAGCCCTTGCTTGGATGGAAGTCGTTTTTCAGCTCTTTTGAGTGGTTTGCAAAGGTTAATGAATAAGGAATCAATTAATGGTTTCCTAGCCTTGCACTTTCTCTTTTCATTTCGAGAGTTCCCTTTTTGAAGATTAGTTTAATGTTAAGAATAATCTGGTTTTGCTGAGAGCTAATTAAATGTGGCACCATCTCTCCTTGCTTTCACTCCTCAAAGCAGACGAGCTCCGGGAGCTGCTCTCCCTGGACAACAGCGAGGAGCCCCCTTGGCCCCTGCTTTCTGCAGAGGGGGGCTTCAGATCCCCCCCACCATGGCTTTGCTGTTGCAGCAGGGGTTGCCAAAGTGTTCTGGGGTATTTGGGGTTCAGGCAGTTCCCTGCCCCCTGTCTCCAGCTGGCAATGCCCAGGCCAAGTGCCCCCACTGCTCTCTTGTTGCTGGAGGAGGGGTTGGAGCACCCAGGAACAGCACAGGGGTAAGCTCATGTGTGGGTCTCTTTCCCAGCTCAGAAGATATCCAGACTGAGCCACTCCAAAGACTCACTGGGTGTCTCCTCAAAAAGCCAGCCACAGACCAGGAGCAGCATCAAAGGGACGTGGGGGACACTCGTGGCTGTAACCCCGAGTTGGATCCACCAGTCCTGACTCTGGGAGGACAAAACTGGGGCTCACCCCATTGCAGTGCCCAACATGACTCCAGCAGCCACAGCTCACCTGGGATTTCTTTGCACAATAAATTCCCACTTTCCCTTAATTTAGAAGTGGCTTTACCAGAATATCTCCCTGAAGAGGAGAGTCAAGTCCTCACAGTCTTCTGTGGACCGTGTCCTTTACCCAAAGCCACCACATGCCCGGGCAGCCACCCACTGAGTTCAACACCCTTTGGCTGAGTTTCTCCATCGACCTGGCCCATCTTACAGGACCAACTCTGAAATAAAACCCTTGGCACACATTAGCAGTGGTAGCAGTACCAGCACCTGAAAAACCTCAGAGTTCAACCTCGTGGCAGTATTTAATCAAGAAAGTGCTTTTATCTCCCCTACCTCATTGGAAACCCATCACACCTGGTCAGAGAGCCTCTGGGTTTGCTCTGCTCGGTGGAGATTTTCCTCTGATTTATTAAAGCAGCTTCCCCTGTTACCAAAGCCCTGGAACAGAAACACCCATCAAAGGTTTAAGAGCCTAAATGGGTGTTAATTAGCCCAGCAGGGAAGGCAGAGTTTCAATGAGGTTTATCTTTAAACTACTATTAAGTTTGACAATGTAAAGAGATAAATTTGGTACTTAATTCAAGCCTCGCCTAATCAAATAGATTATGGTTGTTACCCGTATCTAAAATGTAAATAATCTTTAACTTCGGGGTGGAGGGAGAGGGTTTATGGAACAGTATTGTGTTGATACGGGGGACAGAGCCCTGCTGTCCTCTCTCTCACCCCCACCAAGGAGCATCCACCACCAAACCCTTCTGCTTGAAAGGAGTTAGTTAGGAAGAAGATGGGATGGAGAGGAGCAGAGCAGAGGAGGAAGACTCCCACGGGCTAGTGCAGCTTTTTGGGGTTATTTAGCTGCTCCTAGGGTGCAAAATGCAGGTGAAGTCCCCTCCAGCATCAAGGGTTTATCTTGTCCTGGGTGTTTTGTGCCTCTCTGAGGTGCAGGGGGCATTATATCTCTTGCTAAATATCTCATCAATCCCGATGTTTAAAGTGTGGAGGCTCAAGCTCTAGCAGAGCTTTCAGAGAGGCAGAAAGCAGCAGTTAGAAGGGAAAATCACTTCCAGGTAGCCTGAGCCTGGTTCCAAGAGCTGTGCCTGACCTTCGTGCAGCTCCAGGGGGTATTTGGGTAGGAGGGATCCTGGGCCATGTCCCCACGAGGGATTTTGAATCCTATTGTCCCTGGGCACCAGTGTCCTGAGCTCTGGTTGGCACCAAGCTGCAGCCAAGCACCATCTGCACTGGAAGAATGTAGGTTTGGCTGCAGTGGGGCAGAGTTCAGGGTATTTTTCAGGAAAAACTCATTTTAATGTTTAAAAGTGAAATAAAAATCAGCTGCCTAAAACCTTTCCAAAGTCTCCTTTTCTATCATCTCCAAACTCTGTGTACAGGCCACACCTATGTCCAGCCCACATGGGAATTCTCATCTTGAGCACTGTGTTGGGGAGGAAAAGCCACTTTTCTAAAGCTCTGTTTCTTTTATTTTCCTTTTTTTCCCTCCTCTTTCCCCCTTGTTTTAATCTAATCATTGTGTGCAAGAAAGGGGGAGGAAAAAGAAAAAGGCAGATGGGAATTTACATGCAGCAGGATTGTCACTGGGATTTTTAGATATTTACAATTCCTCAAGGAATCAAGAAAACCACATAGATGGTGGAGTTAGAAACCAGCCCGTGCACTGTGTGCGTGTGCATGGGCACTGAGATATTAGCCACGCACCCAGCAAAAGAGCACACAACAAAATTATCTTTACAACTCTTAAATTATCTTTCAGTTGACACTTATTAACCTCCTGCCAAACTCATTATCTACGTGAATAAAACCCCAGCTATCAGACAACAACGGCTGTCAGGCTGCTGCCCAGGCTCGGGGGAAATTTGGTTGTGGACAGGCAAGCTGAAACAAAGCTTTTGGTGTGGTTTTGTTTTCTTTCTCTCTAAAAACCTCAATCCTAGACCTTTGCTAAAGGGGCTCCCAGCACGGTGCATGCAGAGAGTGCAACCGGCCCCATTACCATACAGAGAGCTGTGAAATCCAGGCAGAGGAAATAAATTCATTCTGCTCTCCTTTATGGCTTGGTGTCTCCAAGTGAGGAGTCCTCCTGCCCCTTCCAGGCTGTGCTGGTTGCTGCATGTTTCCTAGAGCTCAGGAGTGGAGAGGATTTTGCTTGCTAACAGGGAGGACGGTTGGGATCTGGGATTTGCAGCCTTGGGGAGAAGGGAATGTCTGTTCCTTTGGAAATATCTGTTCATTTATCGTTGGAAAGAGGCATTTCCTCTGGCCAAATAGCACAGCTTCAAGGATTTAATTCCTGGGTCTGGGCTAGCATTTGCCATCCTGCTCTGGCACTAACCTGAGTGACTTTGGGGGGAAAAAAAACCATTATGGGAGCATTTCAATACAGTTCCCACTAGGGGCACGAGGAGCATTAATGCCTATAAAGGCCAAAAGATGGAGATTGTTTAAAGCAAAGAGCTTTGCACACCAAACCTTTCTAGAGAGGCAAAAATCCCCCCCCTCAGCAGCTGCTCGTTGAGCTCTGGCATTTGATGGCTCCAAATTAAGGGAATAAACAAGGTACCTCTGTGCAAAGAGCAATTAGAGGCTGGCGAGTCCTGCTCCCTTCCCCAGCTGCCTCGGTGACAGGTTCAGAACCCTTCCCCACGTCAGTGCCTTCCAGGTAGCTTTTGGAGCCTGCTCAGCAGGGCTCGGGGCTGACAGCCAGGGTGACACTTCCCAATTAACCCCATGAGGAGGAGGGAGGTGGAGCAGACAGGGCTCCTGCAAGGGCAGGCTCTTGTCAAGGGAGGGATGGGAACAGATGTGGAGATATAGAGAATTTGGGGGGTCCCAAACCTCTGTTTTGTCTGGATTGGTTGTTTATAGGATCCTTTACTCAGGTAGCCCCATGGGGAGCAGCATCTGCTACTCCTGCCCTTGGGATTCCTGCTCCTGGTTATCCAAGCACTGTCCCCTCCCCAAGGTGCACGTGCATATGATGGAATCCCAGGCTGGGTTGGAGGGGAAAGGATCTTTCAAGGTCATCTTGTCCAACCCCCCTGCACTGAGCAGGGACATCTGCAGCTAGAGCAGGGTGCTCAGAGCTTGGTCCAACCTCCCCTGGGATGGTTCCAGGGATGGGGCAGTGACCACCTCTCTGGGCAGCCTGGGCCAGGGGCTCAACACCCTCAGTGACAACCATTTCTTCCTTTCATCTAATCTAAATCTCCCTCTTTTTTGTTTAAAACCATCACCTCTTGTCCTGTTGCAACAGGCCCTGCTAAAAAAGTCTGTCCCCAGCTTTCTGACAGGCCCCTTCAGGTACTGGAAGGTTTCAGTAAGGTCTCCCTGGAGCCTTCTCTTCTGCAGGCTGAAGAACCCCAACTCTCCCCTGCTGGCTCCCAGCAGAGGGGTTCCAGCTGCAATTTCCAGACCAGAAACCTTGTGGCTGTTTGATCCACATAAAACCATCCTTGTGCAGGTGGGACCAGTGGTGTATCTGTGTCCCTGCTCACATTTTGCATGGATTTGCATGTGATGGACGTGGCAGTTACCTCCACAAGCATCACAGGTGATTTGGGCACATGTAGAAGGGACACAAAAGGAGAAGAATTATTATGGTTGGAAAGGATCTCTGGGGTCACCAAGTCCTCCTCTGGCAGGAGGAGCAGAGCTGGGTGGCCCAGCCCCAGGGCTGAGTCCTTCCACCCTCACACCCCAGGAGCAGTGGGCAGCACCACAGCTCATCACTGCTGTGCCTCCAGGACCTGGGGTATTTGCTGCTGGGATGAGCCCCTGCCCGTGTATCACATCCAGGCCCAGAGACCAGCAGAGATCCCTGTCCCCAGGAGCAATAATCCCAGCCAGTGTCAGGGGAGGGTGTTAAGCACAGCCCTGTCCTCCCCTCCGAGGCTGGGAGCACCATGAAAACCAGGGTGAAGTTGTCCCCTGCCACAGGAGAGACCTGTAGGGTGAAGTCCTGGCTATTTTCACAGCCACCAGCCTCGATGAGGAGCTGCCTGTCACATTATTACACGTGGGTTTGGTCGTGCAGGATGTTGCCCAGGGACAGCATCCCTGTGCTGAAGCCTTGGGGACTGTGCCCAGCTGAGCCACGAGCATTCCATGGGGGCTCCCATTGGGATGGATGAAGGAAACTGGTGGCTCTGGCCCTTGATCTATTTGGGAGATGCTTCAGAGGAGCTGGGAAGTGCCCAGGATGGGTCAGGGTCAGCCCAGAGAGCCCAGCAGTGCCAGGAAGGAGAGGATGGGGTGGGAAGGGGATGCTTGGAGGATCTCTGCCATGGAAGGGGGGGGGCTGGGGCAGTTGCTGACCCGGGGAAGCACCCCTGTGTCCAGCCAAGCAGAGGAGCAGCCTGCCCCGAGCTGAACTCCCTGCTGGAGAGCGAGGAGAGCTGGCAGCATGTTTAATTCATGGCCAGTGTTTCTATTCCAGGTGCCCCCGGGCGCCTTTCCCGGCTCCTTTGCGTGCTGCTCTCCCGGCAGTGCGTGCCACACGTGGGCTCCCCGGGCACCTTTGGGGTGACGTGGGGCCACCAGAGCAGAGGTGAGGATGGAGTCCTGCTGGAAAGGGACCTCCAGATGTAGAGAGGCTGCAGCTCCAGGGAGGGTTGTGTGGCCCCACCACAGACCTGGCTGAGCACTTGGCACCTCGCCACACGTTCCTCCTCTCGGTGCTCTGGGTGCTGATTCTTGTCTCAAAGAGGGGAAAACTGAGACACAGGGGTGGCAAGGTCGTGCAGGAGCACAGCCTGAGGTTCAGGTTCCCCTGAGCATAGAATCATGAAGGTTGGAAAAGATCTCTAAGGTCATCGAGTCCACCATCACCCAACACTCCCATGATCATCAAACCATGTCCCCAAGTGTCACATCTACGTGTTTTTTGAACCCCTCCAGGGATGGGGACTCCAGCACCTCCCTGGGCAGACTGCTCCAATGCCTCACTACCCTGTCAGGAAAGAAATTCTTCCTAATATCCAGCCAAAACCTCTCCTGGTGCAGATTGAGCCCATAATGTTGTCACACTGCTGGTCTAAGAGGCATAATTTTGAGAGTAAGAAGTCTTAGCTTGGGATGATTGAGTATTTTTAATCCTATTACAATATTCAGCCTAACCCCGTACTAAGTTGATTACACCTGATAAGGCTGGGGATGAGCTTTATCAGGTCCCACCCATCCTCAGCCTGTGCTCAGCCTCACGCAGGGTTTGCAGCAGGATGAGGGATGCAGCAATGGCCTCATCCACTCTTCCTCCCCAGCCAGTTCCTCATCCATGAGATTATTCTCCAGCCAGAGCAGCCTACCCCAGGGCAGGTCATTCCTGGCTGCAGATGAGCTGTTGAATCAATCTGACCTGCAGGGCTTCAGTCTCTCCTCCCATCGGCTTCCGCAGGAATTTCCTGGGCCAAGGCAAGCAGCAAGATATATATTTATATATATTTTGGGTTTTTCTTTTTCCTCTCTCTCTTTTTCTCCTCCGAGCTGCTTGAGAGCAGAGTCATTGGCACAGCACAAAGAGGGAGCACGCTGGGCATCCGCCGGTGGAGCTGAATCCCCCCCTGCCCCCCGTCGTTTCCAATTTGTAGCCCATATTTTAATTCCCTGCCCCACTGTTCCCTTCCTGCTCTCCTAAAAGAGACCATCCCACCCCAGCAGCCGCTGCCGTTTGCAGCTCCATAATGATGAAGACACTTTGGTTCTCGTTGGGGTTCCAGCCGCGGGAGCCCGGAGCTGCTGGCACCAAAGGACAAAGAGGCTTCTCTTGCTTTCATCATTTGTTTTCTCCTTTCCCCCTCTCCTTTGACTGCAGGATTGGTTTTATTTATTTATTTGTGTGTATGATCTCTGAATCCTGCCCTGTTAGGGGTGGAGGAAGGGAAACACTTAGAAAGGGAAGCAGAAGTGGTTGTAAAGCCCCCGCGGGTGGTGGGCAGCGAGGGCAGAGCTGAGCCTGGTCCAGCAGCAGTGATGCTGTTACATCCCTCCTCCCCTGCAGGTGATGCAGGATCTGTGCCAAGAGGCAAGGCTCAGCTCCCGGGCAGCTCTGAAGAGCTCCACAGCTTGGTTTTGCAAGTCTGGGAGGGGAGAGAGGGAAGAAAACGCAGATGTCCCAGGAGGAAGGATGGCCCCGTGGTGGGGAGTGGGCTGGGAGGAGCATCCTCCCCTCCAGCTCCACAGCTTCAATTCTGGTGGATTACAAGGACCAGATCCCCTGCTCCAGCTGCTCCCCCTGAATCCAAGGGGGAACCTCCAGACTGGTGAACGTTAGAAATCTAGATGAGACCACTGAGGAGGAGAAGTCCTTCCCACAGCTCCTGGAGAAGGAGGATAACTCCCTGTTCCTGCTGGTCCTGTGAATCCTTGGGTTGAGGGGAGAGGAAAATGTGGTGCTCAGCTCCCTGAAGTTTTACTCTGTCCTCTGGGAAGGGCAGCAAGGCACGAAAGACAAAGGGACCTGGCTGAGGTGATGCAACAATGTCAGGCTACAGGTGAATATTTTTCTGGCTTCATAGAATCACTCTGGTTGGAAAGGACCTCCAGGATCATCAACTCCAACCTCCATCCCAACATCTCCCTAACCACCAGACCAGAGCCTCAAGTGCTGCATCTACTCGGTTTTTGAACCCCTCCAGGGTTGATGACTCCACCTCCCTGGAGACGTTTCCATCTCAGCTCCTCTGGGTTATCTTTGGCTAAGACAGATGGACAGGCATCAGTGGGTACTCTCTCTTTTTTCTGTCTTCTTCTGCTGGCTCATGAGTCAATTCAATAAAGCAGCAGGAGATTTGTTACGATTAAGGTCAAATAAAAAGCGAAGAGGCGATTGGATTTGTTTTATGATTGATTAGAGAAAGTGCAGATATTTATTAACAGCCAACAGGATAACTGTCAAAATTATTCTCCATCAACAAAAAAAAAACCCAGAAGATGAGTCAAATGTTTTCAGCGTTGTGGGAACAAGATTAAACCAAATACAATTGATGCAGCAAATAAAGATGCCAATGTTAACAGCTGCTCTATAATTTTAACTGGTCAATCCCATCTCTATTTATTTATATATATTAATTTTCATTTTTTTTTCCCTCGCTCTCTTTTTAAGGAATCTCTGCCAGTTGCAAATGCTGCTGGTGCCTTGGCTCAGGGGTTGAGTTGTTTTGTCTCTACATCTGATCGGTGTCAAAGGTGGGGAGTGATGCAGAGTCCCCAGTGCCATGAGGAGGCTTCAGGGGGGCCCTGGCAGACCTGCTGCTGCTCTGGGTGCTGCCACATGACCCTGGCCCAAGGACTTCCCTGTTTCTTGCCTCATTTTACCTGTCTGTAAATGCCTTTGCTTTTCAAACCATTGCAATTGCTGGATCAAACAGCGTTTGGGGGGACACGGGGAGCCTTGGGTCGTGCTGCCTCCTGCACCCACAGCACCCAGGCTCAGCCATTGCCACTCCAGAGTGTTTTTCTCTCCCAAAAAAAACATATCTGTGGTGGCCACGCAGGGTGCTGAGCTTGGTGCTGAGCCTGCTGCACGTTGGACCACCCAGCCCTCCCTCCCCCAGGCTGTTCTGACCCTCCTCCATTCATCTGTGAGTGGCTTTCTATTAGTAGTGAGCCATTAAAATTCAAGGTCGGATTTGATTCTCCATTGATCATTACCAGGCAAATTAAAGACATCTTTCTTCTCTTCTTCTTGTGTTACAGTGCCAAGAGGCATCCTGCTGTTCACTCCTGCAGCCTGCTGCTGCCTCAGTGGCTCTCCTTGGACAGGAGCTGCTCCAGCCACTGAGGTTTCATGGTTCCTGTTAAAAAGAGGTGCTCCAGGACTTCACAAAGCCAAAGGCCTTGGAAATTTGGAAGCTTGCTGAGGCAGCTGGTTAAGCAGAGGTCTGAGCTGCAGCTGAAGTCCAGGTTTATTGCAGGTATCTCCATCAGAAAGGATTAGAGCAGCATCAGGCACGTGGCAGCTCTGTCCTGCACAGGAGGTTTGGCTCTTCCTAAGCACGGTGTGGACACCTTGAGATTGAGCTTTTGCCTTCTCTCCTCCCAGTCCAGCCTAAAACACAGGGGTAAACCCCAGCCCTTCCTGCCTCAGGGCTCAGCACCTGCAGCTCTCAGCCCTTGCTGCAGGCAGATCTCAGCCCTGAGCATCACCCCTTGGAGGACTGGAGCTTCTCAAAGCCAGGCTTTGCTGGGCTCTGCTACACCAGGCTGTGGACGGAGCAGAAGATTCTTCCCTGGCCTGGATCAAGCCCAAGCCACTGCTTGGTGGCATGGGTGTCCAGCTGATGGGTCTCCTCACTGCTCCCCACTCTTACTGCTCTGCCAGCTCGTGTCCTCACTTTTGAAGGTCCCTATGTCCCTTAGTGGAGCTCCAGGTGACTGGTGCCAGTTTTGACCTTACAGGGAGCAGCTGAAGGGGACTCCTGATGCCTGTGTGAGGTCTGAAGAGCAAGTCTCTGACAAATCCCTTTCCAAAGCACCAGGACAGCATCTTCCAAATCATTTCTGTTTATACTTTGC
Source organism: Merops nubicus (assembly GCF_000691845.1). NCBI lineage: Eukaryota > Metazoa > Chordata > Aves > Coraciiformes > Meropidae > Merops > Merops nubicus. Next base: position 68,876 of record NW_008587461.1, on the reverse strand, counting down.
CAGTGACTCATTTGTTGATGTTCTGTCCTGTAGGTTACTTTAAAAACAGGAATAATTACACTGCTAATTATCACTTGAATTATTCATTCTGTCCCCCTCTTCCCTGCTCCTGGAAGAGGGAGATGCATTGTCAGTTGTGGCTGTCTTTGTGTGGCATGATTAGATGCTCTCTGTGCAGTGACGGGAGAGATCTCATCAGAATCTGCTTCCAAAAATGGAACCAGAATGAGGAATTTCATTGTTTCAACGAGAGAAAATAGACAAGACATAAATAGGCACCTACATATGCAGGTGGATACACCTATAGATGCACACACAGCCCTGAACCAAGCAGGACCCTCATCCCCATCATCAAAATAAAACCTTCTCCTCAGCTGAAGGAGAAAACAATCTCTGGTGAGGCTGTGGCACGTGTTTGTGTGTGCTTTCCTAATTATCTCTTTTCAAATAAGATTAAACATCCTTCCAAGCTGGACAACTTTCCAATAGGTGACTGAACTCCAGGGCTGACGGCAACATGAAAAATTCTCCCTGTCACAGGCAGACAAACAAATTGTGGGGTTGTTTTCCTTAGGAGAAACATTGCAGGGAAATTACTGTTCTCTTATTGTTGCTCAAAATTCAGCTGAAGGGAGCTGGGGCAAATCAGGACAAAGTCAAAGGTGCCAGTGACGTGAAGGAGGCAGGAAGCTGGATTGAAAAGTAACTGGCTTCTGATTCTCGTTACCAGATGGAAGCTCTCAAGGTCAGACCCTGGCTTGTGGATACTACAGCGAGGGCTAAGGATGGAGCTCTCTGGTGGGAGTCTGGATAGCCTCTGACTGAAGAAACTCCAGAAGGATCCTCACCTGGATGATGTGCTGGGGACAAATCCTGTGCCAGTCCTCTTTTCCCTTCTCCAAGCAAGTTCATAGAATCATAGACTGGCTGAGGTTGGAAGGGACCCTGGAGATCATCTCAGCCAACCTCCAGCCATGGGCAGGGACACCTCTCAACCAGAGCAGGTTGCTCAGGGTCTCATCCAGCCTGGCCTTGAACACCTCCAGGGATGGAGCATCCACAGCCTCTCTGGGCAATCCAGTCCAGCGTCTCCCCC
>NW_008587461.1:57665-67550 GCF_000691845.1 Merops nubicus | reverse complement strand
CTGGATCATCTTTGTGGCCTCCTCTGGACTCGTTCCAACAGCTCTCTGTCCCTTTTCTGGTGGGGACACCAGAACTGGATGCAGTATTGGAGGTGGGGTCTCACAAGGGCAGAGTAAATGGGAAGAAGTTGGTCACTGGAGGTGGGACACTGGCCAAAGGAGCCCTGAGCCACGACCCCTCTGCACCCCTCCTTGCTTGGAGGAGCAGTCCTTGTCCAGAGGCCCAGCTGCAGGTCAAGCTGCTAGCCTGGCTCCTCCATCACCACCTTCTGCCCCGTGAGTGCAGGAACAGCCCCATCTTCTTCCTCTTCCTCCAGCCAGGGGTGGGCTGTGTGCAGCACCCCAAGCCCCACCCGAGGACATCCACTCACCCCAGCAGGCTTCTTCTTTTATCAAGGATTCCTCCAGAAGATCTCTGCAGCCTGCAAAGCCTCAGCCAACACATCTGCACTTTGCTGGTCCACCAGCCAGCTCTGCCCATGGCTCCAAGTGCCACCCAGCTCAGGCAGCAGGTTTGTCCCTTCTCCTGCAGCAGTCTGGACTGATTCCACCCGGGAGGCTCCAGGAGGAAGGTGCACAGGCTCTGCTGATATCAGGGTGTTGTTTCACTGGATTTGAATCACCAGAGGAAAGGACACCAGCTCGCTCTGTACCAGTACCCTTTGCTGAGACAAAGTCTGAGGAACGTCTCAGGGAAGGGATTTATCAAAGCCAACAATCCAATGGTTTTATTTCCTTCTGGTCAGACACAGGGCCCCTCTTCAGCTCTTTTAGAGGAGCCCTGGATTTGCCAGGCTGGACCAAGCCCAGTCTCTGTCTCTGACAGCAGCCAGTCTCCTTGGCTTCCAGGGTAGCAGACCAACCCCCTGCAGCAGGAGAGCTGGTGGCAACCCAGCCAGGCAGTGGGCATCCCTCCCACCCTCCAGGAAGGAGGGAGTGAAGGGTTATGTCCCTTCCATAGATTTTAATGCCCATCCATCCAATGCCTTTGCCTCCTGCTGTTGTTTGCTCTGCAGAAAGCAACCCAGCCCTGCACGGCCACTGCTCTGATCCAGAAGTAGTCCCCACTGCTGTAAATGAAGCTGTAAAATCACCAGCAGGCTCATGAGGGGGTGGGTTTGATCTTCCTCATCACGACCACTGGATGGATTACCCACCAAATTTGAGTTGGTTTGGTTTTGCTTTGCCCTTGGCCCAGATGGGATCCTGGGCCTGGGTGTCCTGGGCGTGAACAGGGGAGTGCAATGAAACTTTCTTGCCCCAGGGCCCACTTCAAAACTAGGAAGTTTTGTGCCTCCTTGCACAGGCAGGCCAGCTGGTGCTGCTGCCCTGGTTTGGAAGCCTTCTTCTGCTCCCCTCCCCACCAGCAGCTCCCTCAAGAGAGACGCCAGGGAGACGTTCCCTGGGGACACAGGGCAGCTGGAACCCTCTGGCACTGACAGAACATCCCCACCCACCACCCAAACTACTGCCAGGGACCTGGAACCAGCACCAGGCAACCCTGGGCTTGGCCCAGCCTGGGAGCAGGGTGAGGAGCAGCCAAGTGGGACCCCACTCAGGCTGAACGAGCTGCCAAGGGGACACGGGGACAGGGAGGGACGGGAAGGAGGGAGAGCAAAACAGATGGCTGGGGGAAGAGGTGGTGAAAGAGGAGGGAAGGAGACAGATGGAGGACACAGAGGAGTGGGGTGAGTGACATCAGCAATTCTCTGTGCTTGTTCATATTTAATCAAGAACTTGCTGCTGCCACTATTTGCATTTTGGCATTATTTGCTTTACAGCAGTGTCTAATCGAGCCCTGCCAGAGGCTGAGAGCCTGGGAGCTGTGCTGGCACTCAGGGAGCTGGGCCTGACCCAGGAGCCACGGCCCCAACAGCCAGGCTGCCTTCCACAGCTGGAGCCAAGAGTGATGCCCAGGCACCCAGCTGGCACTGAGAGCAAACCTGAAACATCTGGAACCATGAAAACCTGGGGGAGGAGAGAGAGGGAGATGGAGGAGATGGAGATTGGAGATGGAGGAGATGAAGGTGGAGATGGAGATGGTGATGGAGATGGAGGAGATGAAGGTGGAGATGGAGATGGTGATGGTGATGGAGATGATGATGGAGATGGTGATGGAAATGATGATGGTGATGGAGATGGAGATGGAGATGGAGATGGTGATGGTGATGGAGATGGAGATGGTGATGGAGATGGAGATGGTGATGGGGATGGAGATGATGATGGGGATGGAGATGGTGATGGTGATGGTGATGGAGATGGAGTTGGTGTTGGTGATGGAGATGATGATGGTGATGGAGATGGAGATGATGATGGAGATGGTGATGGTGATGGAGATGGAGATGGGGCACAACCACTGCCAGGCTCAGGCTCCACCAGCCAGCACCACCCTCACCTCCACAGCTGCCTCTGAAGAGCAAATGGCCACACCCCAGGTGGGCGGGGACACCTGCCTCACTAGCCAATCAGCTGCTGCCACCTGTTCACCCCAGCCAATCCCATCCAGCCCTGCCTCACGAGGGGCTATAAATGCTGGCCAGGCAGGGAGCTGCTCATAGAGCTGAGGTGTTGGCTGCTGGCAGCACTGCCACCAGGAGGGAGGCTGGAGTGAGGTAGGGGTTGGTCTTTTCTCCTAAGTCACTACTGATAAAACAAGAGGCAATGGGCTGAGGTTGCCCCAGGGGAGGTTTCAGTTGGATGTGAGGAAGAATTTCTCTCCTGGCAGGGTGGTGAGACATTGGCCCAGGCTGCCCAGGGGGGTGCTGGAGTCCCCAGCCCTGGAGGGGCTCAAAAAATATGTGGATGTGGCACTTGGGGATGTGATTTAATGGTCATGGTGGTGTTGGGTGGTGGCTGGACTTGATGGTCTTTGAGGGTTTTTTTTCCAAACTTCCTGATCCTGTGGAGGTGTAAAGGCTCAGCCTGGGTTATCTGGCTTTCCCAGCTGGAAGTGTCTTCTCCTGTGGCCTTGGAGGAGCTTCTTGGCTTTGGCACAAGGCTGAGGCACAGGAGAGGCAACCTCAGTGATCCCTGTCCCTGCTGTGGGCAGGTCAGGTGGTGCTGTGAGGTTCTCTGGGGGGTGGTCACCTCCTCCCAGCCTTCCTGAGCAGCCTTTGTGCTGCTCAGAGTCTCTCTGTGCAGCTTCACCCTCGGGGTGGTGAGGGGCTTTGGGGAGGAAGCAGGAGGTAAACTGAGGCATGGTGACTGAAGATGCCTCTGGTCATAAACCAGTCTGAGAAGGGACTCCAAGAACTGGGAAACTTGCAGAAAATGTAGAAAATGTCTTTTTTTCTGCCCAGCAAAGGACTTTTCAGACAGAAGTTCCAGGTTTTTAAGTCCCTCAAAGTGTAACATCCTGCCCCTTTGACATTTCTCTAAGCTGGTGATGTCTTAGGCCAGTTTTAGGAGGAATAATAAGAATAATCATTATTATTTGTCACATTTAATCCAGCCTTATATCCTGTGGGTCTCAAAGCTCGTTAGCAGAACAGGGCTAATTCTGTTTCTCTCTGCCCCCTCTGCCCTGCTCCTAAAGACAGGGTTTAAAATAAGCTCCAGAAGCTTCTAGATCTTCTCTGGGTGAAAAGAGCAAAACAGCCTTAGCATTAATAGTTATTTTTCACTAGAAATGGGGAAACTGAGTCACAAAGTGGGTAATTGGCCTGTAAAGAATTAGCTGTAAAACACAGGAGTTAAGAGGCTAGTTTTGCATCTTGCTAGAAGTGAATGTCACCTAATACTTTATCAAAAGGGGGAAAAAAATAAGAGGAATGAGGAGATATAAGGGAATGGGGAGGAAGGAGGGATGAACTTCCCAAAATGAAGCTCAGGCACAATGGTTTTTGCACAACAGTGACTCAAAACTGCCCTCTCCTCTCTCTTGAAATATATTTTCCAGCAATTCTTTAATTTCTGGGTGACTGCAAGACAAAAGCATCTGAAGACCTCTCCAGTTTTCTCTTGCTTAGTGTTTTTTTAATTGTAATTATGAAACTGTCCCATTATCATATTGTGATGTGGAGCCTTTCAAGTAGAGAGGAATTCAAGTGAAGTCTTGATTACCTCCCCTGAGAACAAAATGTGATGGGGAGCACAGAGGAGGGTAGGAGGGGGAAATGCAGACAAGTCTTATAATAACAAAATAAAGAAAAAATTAATCATGGCTCCATTAGTGTTAATACAAATGCTTTATGACTCACCTCAATCGTTTTACATTATTTAACAACAGAAAGTCATTATTTCCTGGGAGAATTAGGAGAAAGCTTGTTGGGGTTTGTGTGGGTTTGGTTTTTTTTAAGGTAACATGGTAACTAAAAATTGGATTTTGAAGAGCAAAACAAGGTGGGGGTGGATGTTTGAACCTCTCCCAGCTCTTGCCCTTCTTGAGCTTAGTGTGCTACAAGTGCCTGGAGAGGGCACCAGCAGATGGAGGCCATCAGCTGATGGGCTGTGAAGGTGGTTGCCCACTTCAGGTGATCCATGTAAAAGGAGAGGGAGAACATCTGAGAAGCCTCCATGGGTAGGTCTTGCAACAGCTCAGCCCACCAGCTGGTTTTGGTAGCCCCTTGGGGTGGCCTGTTGGCTGTGCAGAGGTGGGAGGAGGTTCAGCTCCTGGTGTGTGTGCTGTCCTGCTTGGCTGGTGCTTGGTCTGGGCAGCAAGGACCATGGGCAGGTTCTGTGATCCAACCACCCAAGAACCTCTGCCAGACATGGGCTTTTCTTCTCAAGTCAGGCTCCTTTTCAGGTGACCTCCTCTCTGTCTCCTGTACCTCCTCTTGCTTTCTCTCCTCTTGTTTCCAGGGATGGTGCTACCCAGGTGAATGGCTCCTTCAGAAGTGGCTTTTCCATCTGTTGCAGTCTGCCTGCAGGGTGGTGGGTGTTCCAAAAGGATTGTCTTCCTATGGGAAAGGCATCCCCAGAAAGAAGGGAGGAGGAGGGTCTCACTTGGCTGCCTCTCAGGAAAAGGACTCACTTGGTTGCCGCTTGTGGTTTGGTTGCTCAGGAACCAGATGGATCCACAGTGGTTCCATCCAATCCACCACTCCACTCTTCTGTGCCTCAATTTCCCCATCTATAAAAAGGGGATAATCACTTTGGTCCAGGTGTAATCTCACAAAAGATGCCAAAGCACCTGATTGGGAAGCTCTGCTCCTTGAAAATCCATCCTTTATTTGAAAAGAAGGTGAAATTAAGTACACCTTCCACTAAAACCTGTCCTGTACTCACAGAATCGTTGGTGAGTGTATATTTAACAGCTTGAAACGACCTTGTTGTTGAAACTGGAGCTGTTTGTAGGGTGAGCATCTTCCTGCCCCCTCGGGTGCTGCTGTCGTGGGGTCCTGGGTGGACCCAGGGTCCTTTCTGTGCTCATGCCAGGAGCTGGTGTCTGCCTTGAGATGCTTACAGAAAGCAGGCAGAGGAGGAATTATTCCTTTCACCTCATCACGAGGAGCTGAAGGACAGAGGTGAAGGTGAATTTCTAGAGAGCTCAGCTTCTGCTCCAGGGTCAGGGAAGACACTGACTCTGTGGGACTCAGCCCAGTATTTAGGGAAGAAAAGCCCCTCCTCCCCATGCAAGGAGAGCTCTGCTGCTTCATCCAGCCCTGGGAAACCTGTAACCAGTGAGGGCTGGGGAGAGCTGCCAGACCCAGGGCCCCCTGAGGACACCTTGCTAGTGTCTGTTTACTCAAGTGCTGTTGTTCCTCAAGCTGTTTGCCACACGAGATGTCGAGGAAGTGACAGAGGCAAAGAGGACACCCCATTTTCTGTGGAAAGTTAACTTTTCCAATTGCAGTTGAAAGCTTGGTTCTTTTGACCTAATTTCACACTCCAAGGGTTAACTGCTCTCTGTGGTACAGCAGCCCCTCCAGTGAGTGCAGCCAGACAATGCCATTTAAGTGAATATTCCTAGTCTACAGAAGTCCTGGAGATAGCTCCATCTTGCTCACAGTAGGTGTTACATTAGCTGCTCAAACCATATTCCAGTAAATTAGAGCTGGGCTGATTTAGACAATCACTGGGTCATTCTTTCCTCCAATTCCCAGTTTCACACAGAGATAACAGCAGCTGGGGGAAAGAGGGGAGGTGGACGAATAGCAGTTTGCTTGCTTATTAAGGGTTAGATGCAGTCTTGAGTCTGTGATTTGCAGAACACGACTGATAGCAGCAACAAAAGCCTCCGAGTTAAATGATGCAGGATTTGTTTCAGGTCTAATAAAGACACTTAAACAAACGCCAGGAGCTTTCTCCCTCAGAGGAGAGCCAATGCATTAAAATGCTTTTATAAACTGGAATGAAACCTCGGGTGAGCAGGATTTTAGGGGTGAAAGATGGTCAGTCTGCAGCTGCCCTGTGATCCACGTGGGAAAGTGTGGCCAGAGCCTGGGCTAGTGTCTCTTTATACCCTCTGGCCATCGTAAGCCTTGTGCAGTGTTTTTGTACATCACCTGGTGTCAGAGGAAGCTGCTTTTCATCTGGCCTGTGAATACAGCAATAAACTGCTGTTATTGGAGCAAGCTGACCTGCTCGTGTCACCTAGTGAGTAAGCAAGAGACCTCTCAGAGCTCACAGCCCTCCTGGAGCCCTCTCGCAGGGGTTGGTGTTTTCAGGAGTCAGAAATGGGCACCGTGCTCTAGAGGAGCTGGGCAAACTGAAATCAGAGTCAGCGTGGGACCAAGGAGACCTGCAGGGGTTCAAAGGCCTTTTGGGGCTTGGTTTAAACCTCCTCTCCAACCAAATATTAAGCAAGTGCTTAAAGAGAAGAACCTACCTGAGGGGCTGTGCCTGAGCGGGCTGCTCGATGCTGAGCTGCTGCAGTGCCACGGAGAGGGGCTGGTGCTGCTCCCCAAGGCAGCAGAGCCCTCACCCCCTTCCCTCACTCTGGAAGATCCCTGGCAGAGTAAAAAAACCCAGCACAAACCCTCCCAAAAGCAGCGACTGCAGGTGTGCAACAGCTTCCAGGGATTAGGGAGTGGAAGGCAGGAGCAGAAGCTGGGAGCCGAGGTGATGTGTGAGTGTCATTTAAAGGGAAAAAGGCTGTTTGCTTAGCTCTGGAGGATCGTTGCTGCTTCCCTTGATGTTTTCAGTTCTTTTGGGAAACACTGTGGTTTTTCTGAAGGTGTGTCCAAGGCAGGGAGCTGCTCTAAGCTTCAGCATACCAATAGAAAGGGCACCATGGAGAGAGAATTATTTATCCACGTATTCCCATCGCTCTCTTTAAACCTCCCTGTAATGATGTTGCCGTGACCCAGGGCCCTGTAATATGTGCCTCAGGTAACGCAGATTGATATATAAATACCTGAGTTTATGGTACTTGAAAGACCTTTTGAAAACTCAGGGGGAGAGAGAGAAATTGTGGGATCTAATCTACCGTCCCTGAGGGAGAAAATTAGCCTGTGAGTGGAGCTCAATGATACAGCAGCACTTGGATGCTGAAGGAGGAGAGCATCACTTCTCAAGTGGGTCAGCTCCGGCCTGGGGGCAGGACTGGGGGGATTCAGCTCTGACGCCCCACTTTGCCACGTGCAGCCCTCTTGGGGTGACACGGAATCCTCTTAAATCCTGGCTGTGTTTCATGTCATCCTGGGCTGTAGCCTCCAAGCCCCCCTGCTCCGATGTGGGGTGCTGTGTGAGGTGAGATCGGGGTGAGCAGGAGATTTTGGGGCCAGGAAATGCAAGAGGGATCTGGATGGTCATCAGTGTGGATCAGCAGGCACAGAACCCGATTCAGGATTTCCTGGGAATGAGGTAGGAACCCCTCACCTCTCCCTGCCTACACCCTGGGCACTTCCAAACGTTCAGCATGGAGACAAAGCTGCTCCCTGTTGCCCTGTGCCCTTCTGCAGAAGGTGTTAGATGCACTGAGGGTGACAGTCCTCAGCTGCCCGTTCTGGTGGGGCTCTCAGCTGGTCTGATCAATTTGTCTCACGTCCTAAATCATGTTGTACCCCTGATTATAAAGATGCTTCTACCTCGAGGTGTAAAGTTCTGAAGGAGTCATCGAGTGACGCTTCAAATGGGCAAATGTGGCTGTGTGGTTTGCTCTGGGGCATCAGGAGTCATCCCAGGGACTGGCTGGGCTATCAGGACGACTCCTCTGGTACTCTTCACCTTGCATGGCTGCTCCTGGGCATGTAAAATCCTCCTGGTTGGAGCTGGGAGCACTCCACACCCTTTGTTTTGGCACAGCAGAGACCTGAGGTGCAGGGTGTGGGGGATGAGCTCTTGTTGCTTTCAGAGCTCCTGTGAAATCAGGACCTCCAACCTGGAATTCTAGTCACTGCAGCTACAGCAGCTCCCCAGGGGAAGATCTCATTCCCTGGGGACCTCCAAGCATGAATGGACCTACAGCAGCATCAGCTCCCCCTGGGCTGGGAGCTGGGCCCTGCTAACCCCAGGGAAGTGCTCTGCTAAAGGCAGCAGAGACTTCAGGGCTTGGTATGGTCACCAGGGGATTCTCAGTGGCACAGCAGCAGCAGTTTGGGACCAGACCTTTTAGCAGAAGTTGGAAGCACAGATGTAGCCAGAACTGCATTAACTGATTTAAAAAAAGGACTTCTTCACATACTACATAATTACTGTGACTCTCATTGCCCCAGGAAGGCCCAAAGAGTCACCAAAGGGTGGGCACTGCTACAGATGGCAAAAAGATGTGAAAATATGCTAGATAATGAGGATAAACTTTGTCACAGGTTTATTAAACCACATATTTAAGCCAGTCTCTTCCTGGTAGAGCTCAGGATGGTGGTTAACAGGAGGAGAATGAGCAGGCAGACCTTGATGCAGGTTGGCAGCCCCTCCAAGGGGCAGCGGGTGTGACAAGGACCTGGTCCTGCTGCCTTTAGCTGCCTCAGAGTCACGGCTCCATCACTCGGCCTCTCCCCTCTGCAGCAAAGAAATCTTCATAGTTTGTGAACAATAAAAGTGGGAGCACAAAGGTGAAATCAGTTTTCTTCCCCCTAAAGAGGAATACATTTCCCAGATCATTACATTTTTGGTTCATGCGCCAAGGGTTTCTCTCCCTGGGAAGTTTTTACAGTAGATTGAATCTGATCATTGAAAAACTCATCTGGAAAACAGGTTAGGTGCAAGGATGAAATGCTTCCCTCCCTCCCTGCTTCCCCCTTCTCTCCTCCCTCCACCCAGAGAGAAAAAGCTGATGGGAGGTTTAGCAGGTTTAATTATCATTTACTGCCTAGGTGAAGTCTCAGGTCTCTCTTTCTGGATTCATCTCCAGAGAATGGGTCTTAACTTATTACCTGCTGGAGGTGAGCGTGTGGTGGAGGCACATTTTCCAACAGAAGTTCATGGGTTTCTCTCATGTCTCCTGAGCTTCCAGTGCAGTGTTGGAGAGGTGATGAGCTTCCTTTTAATAGCTGGATTTTTCTTCATTCCTCCTTTGGTTATGGACTGAGAATCTGGATTTAAGTGTTCCTTCTTCTCTGCTTATCTTTGAAGAGTGTAAAATATCTGTCAGGGTTGGAGGGTTCTCACGTGGGAACACAGCAGGATAACTTTGCTGCTGGTGGGAGGGATGAGGAGCCATGTACCCCAAGCACTCAGCTTCCAGCCCCTGTTGGCAATTGCAGGGACTATTTTCTCCTGTGCAGATGTTTCCAGCTACAGCAAGGGCTCCAATTCACCACTGGCCTTTGTCCCTGTGCTCCTGGAAAGCTCAGTATCTCTGGCATGATGGCACAATGGGCAGCTGGTGCCAGTACCAGCGGTGGCATGTTGTCATGGAATCATAGGATGGTTTTTGTCCCTGTGCTCCTGGAAAGCTCAGTAACTCTGGTATGATGGCACAACGGGCAGCTGGTGCCAGTACCAGCGTTGGCATGTTGTCATGGGATCATAGGATGGTTTTGGTAGGCAAGGACCCTGGAG
>NW_008587461.1:43586-57590 GCF_000691845.1 Merops nubicus | reverse complement strand
TCTCATCCAACCTGGCCTTGAACACCTCCAGGGAGGGGAATCCACAGCCTCTCTGGGCAATCTAGTCCAGAGTCTCCCCACCCTCCTACTGAAGAACTTCCTAAAATCCAGCCTAAACCTGCTCTCCTCCAGTTTAAAACCATTTCCCCTTGTCCTGTCACTGCACACTCTTGGGAAAAGTCCCTCTCCAGCCTTCCTGGAGGTTCCCTTCAGGTACTGGAGGCAGTTCTAAGGTCCCCCCAGAGTCTTCTCTTCTCCAGGCTGAACAATCCCAGTGCCCTCAGCCTCTCCTCACAGCAGAGATGCTCCAGCCTCTGGATCACCTTTGTGGCTCCTCTGGACTTGTTCCAACAGCTCTGTCCCTTTTCTGGTGGGGACACCAGAACTGGATGCAGTATTGGAGGTGGGGTCTCAGAAGAGCAGAGTAGAGGAGGAAAATCACCTCCCTTGATCTTCTGGCCGTGCAACACGTTGTGTTGCCCCCTGAGCCCCCTGTTGCTTTGCTCAGGAGGGCACCTCACTGCCCTGCCCAGCTGGGCATCCTGTGTAGACAGCAGGCAGCACTGGTGGCAGCTCTGCTGTGTGGGCAGCTTCATGTTAGGATGTGGGATGAGCTCAGTCTTGTGTCACCTCCTGGTTCTTACCAGCCTGGGCTGGAGCTGGATGTGAACTGGGAGAAGGTTCTTCTGCACTTTACCAGCCCTCACTATTGGGCAAGTCTTCAACAACAGCTTTTGATATGAATATTCCCAGTATCAGATGCAGCCTGATGAGAGCCTTTAGGTAAAGACTATAATTCACACCTCAAACAAAGGCTGTAACCTGGGTGTTCACTGACTCCAAGAGGGTCCTGCCCACATTTAACTGATCCTGTCCTTTATGGGAACTTAGTCACAAACCCAATGCAAAGACAGGGGATTTGATGCTGTTAGTGAGTGTTCTGGGTCACCCTGGTGCAGGGAGCTGAAGAGGAGACAAGTAGGGGTGGTTCTAGTTGTCTGGTGTAAATAGTGTGGTGAGGAGAGGTGGATGAGTGGACAAGAAGGTGTTTAACCCTTCCAGCCACCACGGAACCCTGCAAAGGCAGCGAGTAGCAGAAATGGGTGTTTCAGCTGGAGGTAGGTGCTATTTCTGCAAGGTGAATCTCAAACATCCTCTATCTTTGCTCACTCTCACCTAGCAAAAGCTACTGTGACAGATTACAATGATTAAATCTGCTCCTGGAGATACAAATCGGGATCCCTGGGAGCTAGGAGATAGCAGATACCTAAACAGGAGATGGAAGTGGCAGGCTGAGATCCTGACAGGTCTCACCAATGGAGAGTAGGTGCCAGCAGCAATATAGACATCACACATGCTCTGTGAAGGCAGACGAGTCCTGGCAGGGGAAAATGTCCAGCCCAGGCAAGGAGAAGTTTGGCTCTGTGTTCCTAGCAGCCAAAGTCAATTGTGCACCTCTGGAGGGGTCTGCACTGAATCCTGTGCAAGCCTGTGGGAAGTTGTCCCTGCCCCAAGGATGCAGGGAGGCCAAGGTGAGGATTCAATGGCCAAGCACCAGGGAGGGAATGAAGCTGAGCCTTGCAAGAAGCTCTTGAAAGCTGCTTGCACACAAAGCCTGCCCCAAAACGCCCTGTCAGGATGCTGGAGGGTCACAGTGAGCAGGGGAAAGCTGCCCTGGCAGTGCCTGCTTCTCTTCCCTGCTCTCTTCTGGTTCTAAATGGGTCCATGAAGAATTTATTTCCTTGGCTGCTTCTGGGTTCTGCATTCCCCTGCTCAAGTCCTAGGGCACGGAGGGATATCACTCTTGCTTTGTGTTTCACTGTCCATCTCCTTCCTGGGCTCTTTTTCTTTCCCTCCTACAGCAGAGCCATTTAGGCATCCATAAAACTCCAATAAAACCCTCTCTCCCACATACTTCTGCAAGAGCAGAAAAACGTCTGCTTCCCTTCACAGATGCTTTGGTGGGAGGGGAAAATGGCCTTTATATTAAAATAGTGGACAATGAGTAAAACAACAAGCCTAGAGAAAAAAGAGCAGCTCTTGCAGGGCTGACGTACTCCCACCAGCTCACCTTCAGAGCAGTTATGGTGTGTAAATCTCCCTGTTGCAGAAAAAAAACCCAAGGAAAGCCCAAAACCAGCACCAGGAATTTCAGCTGGAGCCCTGCATGGAGCAGAATTAGCCCCAGTGTTAGCACAGCTTGGCTGGGGCTCAGCTGCCTGTGCATGGAAACGTATTCAAACCATTGCAATAAGGGCACAAACAAGAATTTTCCAAGTTTGGTGGGTTTGGTTTTGGGTTTTTTTTTTTCCTCCTGCAACTCCAGGCAATGCGAATTAGAGTCTACAGTTATTAAGTTCCCATCTGGTGGCTCCTTTATGAAGGAATGATATTTGCATGTTTCCAGCAGAGAAAAGCTGTTTTTAGCTCAGATAAAATGGAACATTTTGCAACGGTATGGGAAATAACAGATGATGCTGATTTTAGCAACTGGGGTTGGAGGTTTCGCCAGCTGCCCTTTAACCAAAAAAAAAAATAAAGTATTTATCTTTAAGTAAGGGAAGCCAATGTTTTTCTTCATACCCTTAACATCCATGGACTTGGAAGAGTTTGGCTGGAGGAAGTGATGGCACCTCGCAGAGAAAGGAACCAGCCCACGGGGTCAGCTGCACGTATTGACCCTGGGTGCATTTTCAAATTTGGGTTGGGTTTTTTTTTTCCCCCCCTTTTCATTTCAGCAAGCTTGATGCAGCCATAGGTCCCCCTGAGCACAGAAAGGGTCTGCTTGTTTTCTTCCTTCTTCCAGCGTGGTGAGCAGGGAGGATTTGCAGCCACCGCACTGCGTTGCTGCCGTGGGGGTTGTTAATATTCCAAAACACACAAGGCAGGAGCTGCACGGATTAGCCTAGAAGGAAACCAGTGCCTGGCTTGTTTTGAAACCTCCTTCCCCACCACTGCAAACCCAATGTGGTTCTGGAAGCAGACCCAGCTTCCTAAACCAGCCTGTTCAGGCAGGCGCTGCCAGCTTCCAGCCTGCAAACCTGTAAATACAGCTTGGGCAGCATCTGAACCACACCACTGCTCCCCCCCCAGTGTCTGCCCACCCAAACAGCTGCTCTGCTCTCCCAGCCAAGAGCAAGGGGGGGAGCAACACCCCAGGAGGCCGTGGACAGGCTCAAAACGGTGCCAGCATCACCCTCCCCTGACCAGAGTGGAGCGAACGGGGTGTAATTAAGGGAAGGAAAATGTGGATTTTGCACACAGGCAGCAAAGTGCTGGCTCTGGTCACTGCTGGAGCTATCTGAATGTGTTTGCACGCCCCCTTTGAAGCCCAGCAAGCCTGGGCAGAGCAGCACCAGCACAGCACCAGGCTGGAGGGGTGGCCCCTTTATAGTAACTCGATTTTAGAGAGGCTGTTTGGAGCTTTCTGCTGGTGGAGTGGTTTAGAAGGTGGCAAGTCTGAGTTTCCAGAGAAGATCATTGCCCTGCCTCCAAGTCTTGTGAGCTCACTGGGGTGTTGCTGGATTTGAAGAGGGTTTGGAGGAAGGTTTGTCTGTGCCATGCCCCTGCTTTCCTGTCCCATGGAAAGGAGAGGCACAGCTCAGGATGGGTCTGAGACTTTTGCCAGTGGTGATAATGACCAAGAGAGCCCACGTCTGGGAATTCCCTTGGCTCCTTTCTCTTGCTCCTGTCCTAAAAATAATGTCAAATCCTTCCTCCAGCTCTGAGAAGCCTTGGCCTGATCCTGTGCCCAGTGTAGCCTCCCCCTTTCTCCAGAATGTTCCTGTGCAGCTCACCAGGCTGGAGCTTGGCTCGGGTGGTGGTACCTGGGTCTGGAGTAAAAGGGGTGCTGGAGTTCAGGGGTAAATCCACGGCTGCAAGCTGAAAGGGTCAGAGGAGTCTGTGCTCTGCAGCGTACTGCTGAGGGCACTTCAGCTAAACTTTTCTCCTTCTTGCCTCCTCCAAGGTCTTCTGTCCATGGATCAACACACGAAGCAACAAGTCTGCAGCTCAGAGTGGGCTGGGAGCTGCTCTAACCAGAGGTACCAAACCCCAGGCAGCGTTTGAGAGCACAGCCAGGTAGGTGTAACCTGGACCTTGGGGGTTTCTCCTTCCAGGTCCTGCCAGGGGAGAGTCCCCAGGCCACTGAACCTGTTTCATTTTTAACCACAGCCCAGCAGATCCCACACGTTGCTCCAGGCTGGCTGGGCTGCTCTGCAGATGATCTTGTGATGTTATGACAGTCCAGAGAGCCATTATTCCGAGCTCTTGCCAATCACCAGACTGCTGCCAGTCTGTGTCAAATGAAGCATCTCAGGCCCTGTCACATTAAATCCAGCAGCTCTTTCATTTAGAGCAGAGCAGTTTGTTTATTTGCGTTCCCTCCCCTCCTTTTGGGATGCCACACTTAATCATCTCAGGAGCTGGGTCTGCTTGTGCAGAGCCTGTAACCACGGCAGAGCTCAGCACCACTTAAAGGGCCCCTCAGCCTGGGGCAAGCCATGCTGGTGAGGGGTTTTTTGGGGTGTTTTTTGGAAAGAAATGGGTGTAAATAAGGGGGAAAGCATGGAACAGTGACACGGCTGAGAACATGGGTCCACATCCATCCTCATCACCCCTTCACAGCAGTTCAAGGTGTCTCAGCCTGGGGGAGACTAAAAGATGCAGAGTGGTGTCACCTCTGTTTGCACCAGTCAAGGCTACACAGCCCCTCTGTGCCTCAGTTTCCCTGTCTTGAAAACTGGAGTAGCCTGGGAAGGGGAAGATGAAGCCTGGTGAGGAGGAATGGAAATGGGAGGGGTGGGTTCTGTGGCCTCAGATGAGGGTGCAGAGCTTGCTTGCTTTTCCCCACGAGCATTAGGGTACAGAGCTGGATGCTTCCAGGGCAGTCTTGTGGGTGAGTAGGTGGCCTCACTGTTGCTCCCAAGCAGCCCCTGCCCTCTGCAGCTCCTCTGTGCCACACCACCAGGCATTACAGTGCTTCAGCAGGCAGGTGGGAGGGGTGGGAGAGCTTTTGGAGCATGAGTTCTTTCAGGCAGAGGTGACTCCAAAAGGAGAATTATCCAATTCATGCAGGGGCTGCAGGTGGAGGGTGCAGAGGAAGGTCTGTACAGAATGGAGAAATGGGGAAAATGATGATGAGCTGGCTGGAAATGTGATTTCAGGGAGGAATCAGGATCCTTTGGACAATATTCCTCTTTCATCAGGTCAGATCCTCCTGTCCCTGCAGAAAAACCTCTTGAATCAAGTCTCTATATAAAGGCTCTGAAGACTGGTCAGCTTCTGTTGCCTTCCTAGCTTGGGAGAACAGGGAGAGATTACTTCATTCATAATGCATCTGCAATAAGAGGTGGTTTAGTGCTTGTCACTTCTTGCTTGGGTGTCTAATTTGCTTCCTGTAGGATCTGAATTCAGATGTTATGATGGGGTGGGTTGGTTGTTTTATTTTTTTTCCCCTTTACAAGAATTAAAAGCAAATGCACAGTTAACAGACAGGATTCCAGGGCTTCCAATCGTTTGACAGAATGAAGTCTGTGAGCCAAATTAACTGAGCTTCCTCATTACTGTTGTCACTTTGCATGCTGGCTGAACGCTCTTCAATTCAGCCCTGATCCAGCACAGAAAATACTTCCCTTGCCTCTCTTGCAAAGAGCCCCCAAGCTGATTAAAAGCCAAAGAGGTTTTATCCGTGGCCCTTTCCCCCTTGAAGCGTGGCTTCGATCTGGGGCTGCTTGTTTCACAAGCCAGTTTCTGGTTATTTTATGGTTATTGCACCAATTCCTGGGGAGAGCTTCCCCATGGATGAATGGAGATCTCTTCAAGGAAGAAGGATCCCTACTGCTTTTAAGGACTGTCTTCTAACAAAACCTTCCCCAGCTCCCCCTTTGAGGTGTCACTTCCATACCAGTGTCTCTTTAAGAGAGTGTGATGATAAATCTAGCTTCATTATCCAACATATCTAGCAATCAGCCCAGTGACATGCTTTCCTTTCATTACACAGAATGGAGATTGACTCATTGGGTGACTCTGCCTTCAGTTGAAACCACAGACAGTAACTGGAAACCCAGGGAGACTCTGTGGTCTCCATGGAGACAGCACACTTACAACTTAATGTGATCAACAGATGCTGCAATAATCTTGAAAGATGGAGAAAACGTTTCAAACCGAGTGTTGTTTATGGTGGTTCAGTGGATGTTCAGATTTGCTCTGTTATGATGGGGCTCTGTGTAAAGGCAGACTGAAAAAGCACAGATGTGTGTGTGTGTGTGTGTGTGTGGAGGGAGGAATCTCTCATGGGGGTAAAACAACCAGGAATTGAGCCACTGCTTTTCTGTGCTCACCATCTGCCCTTGGGGAGGTCACCGTAACTTTCTCTTCTCTCCCAGTTTGTCTGTGAAATGGGGCAGTGCCAGTCATCCAGTTAATGGCTACAGCATCTTTTATGCTCTGGGGTGGATGACTGTAATGAGATGAAACGAGTAGGATCCTGATGAATGAGTCTATAATCTCAGGGAATTGAGCAGGGATCTCCCTCTGTGCAGTATGACCTAATGTTGGAGCTGGCATCAAGATCTCCGGAGCAGATTTATACTTCTGTTTCATTTTCCTCTGAAACCTCTCAAGAGGGTTCATTTCCCACTGAATCTCAGAAGCTGTTGGAAAGAAATAACCTGTTTTCTGCCTTCCCTGCTCTGATGCTGGCACAGCCCTTGTTGCTGCCCCACCAGCATCACTCCCAGGGCAGGGAGATGCAGTGCTCCTCAAACAGAAGGATGGACACACAGACGTTGGTCCCACATCAGAAATATTCCTGGAGTGTAACTCCTGGGATGATCCAGATGCAAGAAGTGGCTCAGCAAGCTTTCCTTTCCCTGATTGCTGGGAAGGTACCAATTTGTGCTGTACTTGCTGGTTTCTTCCTCATTCCCTAAGCATCCTCTGCTGGCCACTCTGGGAGACGGGCTGCCTGCCTGGAGGGATGCTCTCCATTCCTACTTTGCTCTTAAAATCTAGTGCCTGTGGAGAGTGGAGGGGGTTTTGTGCTTCTCCCTCGTTCATTGGGTTTTTCATGAGGGAGGATTAATCTTTGGTAGCACAGTGGCTTTTATAGCTGCACAAGGTGCTTTAGAGACAGGGGGAGAGGGCAATTACCAGCTCAGGAACCTGAGCAGTGTCTGTAGAGGAGATATGACCTAGAGCAGGGTGGAGGGAAGGGAAAGATGACCCAGAGCAGTTGTGTAGAGAAGGGACTATGGGCTGTGCAGGGCTGGCTGGTCAGGGTCTCTGTCCATAGCTCTGCTGCCCCAGCCTGGGGCCTTTCCTGAGGTGCTGAGGTGAGTTTTCTGGCAGCAGGGAGCTCTCAGGCAGCCCTCTCTGCTGGCAGCCCTGTCACTGAAGCTCTCTGCAGATGGGCAGCTGGTGGTGACTTCATCTACACAGCTTCATTAGGAGAAGGCACCTTTTCAGTCCAAGCATCTTGCTGGAAATTGCCTACAGAGGCTCCATCAGCACAGGATGCAGTCCTACCTCCCAGCTGCTGCTCCCTCCTCCACCAAGGAGAGGGAAAGACTCTGGGGAGGGACTTTTTAGGATATCAGGTAGAGACAGGACTGGGGGAATGGGGCAAAGCTGGCAGTGGGCAGATTCAGGCTGGATGTGAGGAAGAAGGTCTTCACCTGAGAGTGGTGAGACCCTGGAATGGGTTGCCCAGGGAGGGGGTTGAGGCCCCATCCCTGGGGGTCTTTAAGGCCAGGCTGGAGGAGGCGCTGGGCAGCCTGATCTAGTGGGAGGTGGCCCTGCTCATGGCAGAGGGGGTGGAACTGGGGGATCCTTGGGGTCCCCTCCAAACCAGACAGATTCTGATCTGTTTTAGCAGAGGACTTAGTAGCGTTGGCTTGATGGTTGGACTTGATGATCTTAAAGGTCTCTTCCAACCTAAAGGATTCAATGATTCTAAGGGCCAACCAAGACCCTTACCCAGCCAGGCTCCTAGGCTGGACTCCTGCCCTTGATACAAGGTGCTCAGCATGGAGAACTCTCCCCTCCCATGCACTTGGGGTGGAGTTTCCAGATAGAAACCACCTGTTGACACCTCTTGGGCATCCAACCTTGGAAAGGTCCTCACCCCCATGGTCCAATTGACTGGACTCCCCTTTCAGTGACTGGTTTTTGTGTCACTGTGTGTGTACATGGCAAGAACCGTGACCCACAGTGCAGCCAGGAGGATTATTGATCAGGGTCTGTCTCCAATTAATGACAGGAATGCATCTCCTTTCAAAAAAAAAAGGATCCAACGAAAGGAATTCCTCCGTGAAGTCCCATCAGATCAGCCTGATTATTTCTTGAAGCCTTGGTTGCTCTGAATACAGCTGAAAATTGAATTAGCTCAGAGAGAGACAGCCCTGGCCAATCACTCAGGGAAGCTGAAGGACAGCTTATTGATTTTCATGTTTCAAAAAAAAAAAAAAAATGAAATGATATCCCTTTTTGTTATTTAAAACGCTGCTTAAGCAATTTAGTAATGGGATGTTGGAGGCCCAGTTCCAGGCTCTGAATTGGATGAAGGAGGGGGAGATATTTCCCTTGACAAGAGAGCTAGGTGGAAGAAAGATTTAGTGTAATTGCCTTCCCTTCCCAATAATTGATGATGCCAAAAGAATGGCTATATTTTGCCAGTTTCCTTTCCTGCGTCCCATTTATTAAAGATATAGTAATTAATTATGTAAATAGTTGATTTATAATCAGCAACGCTGATAGTTAATTGATTTTTATGTGGGAATTTATGATGGGAAAATACTGGTCTGGTGATTAGATTGTCCTGCCAGCCTGCAGCAGAGAGGAGGAGATGGGCTGGTGACTCTCAGCAGGTGGTTTTTTTGGTCCTTTCATTGGGAATTTAACCCTAGTTATTAACTAGGATTTAAGGGATCCTATTTTTCCAGGACAGAGACTCCTTATTCCAAGGGTTTGTGGAAAGAAAGCATCTTCCAGGAACTTCTGTCTCTTAGTTGGGAGTGAGCTCTGCTCAGCTGCTTCAGAAGGGCTGGGTGGGGAGTGCAGCCTCTTCCCAACCCTCTGCAGCTCTGCCTGGATCCACCTCTGGTGCATGATTCCTCCCCCCTGCTGCCCCACCCCTTCCCTTCCTATGGTTTCATGCAAATCTCCCAGAAACAGCTCTTCATCAAACGAATGTGCAGTTAGAAATAAAATGTTCTCCTCACCTTGCTCCTCTCCAACCTCAAATCTTGAAACTTTGCCCAAGCTGGAGAATGGGAAACGCTTCAGAAGTGCAAGCAGTGGCCAGGAGGTGCTGCTCTGTGCTGTGCCCCCATGTCCCAGGGCCCAGGCCCATTTGGGGAAGGGCTTGAGGACATCTGGGTGGGCTTAACCCTTCAGCAAGGAGGGAGGGAAGGTTTGGTGGGAGCTGAGTCTCCTCAGGGTTATCTAAATGCTGCTAAGTCTCTTTTCAGTCACTCTCCAGGTACCATCTGCTGTTTGTTGGTTAGGGGTGAAGATGCTCTTCCATCTCAGTTGCTGGCAGGGTGGGGGAAAAGCTCACAGCTTCTCCTTCTCCCACCCTCTGCAGTGCTGCTGGGCTTAGGACCAGCCACCTTGAGCTCATGAAAGTCTCCTGCCACCCAAGAAGCTCCAGCATTGGGTCTGGCTTCTCCTTTTCACTCCGTGGGTGATTTGGGAACTTGGGTGGTGTGTAAATCTCTCCCGTGCTGCCCGAAGTTCCTTGACCTTCAACTAAGACCTGAGCTGCCTCTTCTCCATGAGGAGTCGATGCTATTAATTGGAAATCCAATTCTGGAGGGTGGCCAGGCTACTGCTGAGCCAGCACCACTTGGCAGGCAGGATACAGGACATGCCTCGCTCTATCTATAGCTGGGGAAAGTCAGTTTGTTCTCTCTTATTGCAGGGGAAATTGGGGTAAATAGGTCTCAGTTCCCACCTCACCTGTCTGGCACTTCAGTTTTACTTTTTCCTGTTACTGCTGTGTTGTAAGATGAGCTGCACAACCAAACTTTTTTTACCTGATCCTTCTCAGCACACAGGGCCAAACGGCCTCAGCCCTCTGTGAACATCCTACTGAGGTCCACCCAGGGCTGGTGGAGAGCAGTTGGTGTCCTTCCCCCCTGGACACTGACCTTAGGGGGTGTGTTTGCCTCAGGAGGGGCTGCTCCTGCCCTCCAGATCACAAAGGGATTCAGAGAAGTGTTCTGAGCTGCCTGAGGTGACACAGAGGGAGTGACAGATCTCAGCCTGTCTCCATGGGAGAGGTCTTCTCCAGCCCTGTGCTGAGCAGGGACCCTGCAGTCAGAGAAGCAGCTTTTATTGACATCCAAGTTGAAGGCTGATTGTCACCACGTGTCCAACAGCAGAGCAGGAGGTGAGCAACAGGGCAGCGTTTCTCTGAGCTCAGAGTCAGCTCTGCTCTGGCCAGTGCTTGCCTACAATGCCCAGATTTATCTGTGAACCATTCCTGGTTCTTGATCCCAGGGTTTAAGCAGAGTGCAGAAAGCAAAGGGCAGGCTGCAGGCTGTGGACAGATGGGAAGCAGACACCAGTGAGAAGGTTGAACTGGGAGACTGGTCAGGCACTGGAAGGGGCTGCCCAGGGAGGTGGTGGAGTCACCATGCCTGGAAGGGTTCAAGAAATAATTAGATGCAGCACTTGAGTCTCTGGTCTGGTGGTTAGGGAGATGCTGGGATGGAGGCTGGACTTGATGATCCTAGAGCTCCTTTCCAACCATTGTGACTCTATGAGAAGGCACAGCTGAAGAAGGGTTGGTGTGGAGGCCAGGGCTGGATGCCAGGCATGGGCACAAGGCTGGTGGCACAGACACCCACTGCTGCCTCATGGCATAGGGGATGTAAACCTTCTCCCCTCTCTTTTTTTCTGCTCAGGTTGGGTGCTCTTAGGGTCTGTGTCCATGGGTCTGTGTGCCCCATGGTGTGGAGATGCTGCCGTGGTCCAAGAGGCTGTGGGAGACTGTCCTGGGGGGTCCTGGGTTGGGCACCAGCACCAGGGATCAGCAGGGAGAGGAGAGGAGAGGAGAGAGGGGCTGACAAGGGCTGTGCTGAACCAGAGCTGATCAATTCCAATCTCATTCATATCAACTGTTTCTAAAGTGTGTCAGCCCCCAACGTGTATCCAGTATTAATTAATCCTCCCAAGTGCCCAGGGAAGTGGGGAGGAAAGGAAATATTGTGTCTATTTTTAAAGAAAGGAAATATTTGAGAGTAATTGATGTAATGGTGCTCAGGACTTGTGGGTTCCTCCATTTGTCTTGGATGTTTCTAGGGGGGTTTGGTGGGCAGGGCTCAGCTTTCCAGTCCAGCACTGGGAGGTGGGGGCTGTCTGCACCCTCGGGCTCTGCTCCAGGAGGTGCAGAAGGACCCATTCACTGCAAATCCCTATGGAATTGTTCAGGAATTCCCTAATTCCCTGCTGCTGGGCTGGCACTGAGGAAGGGGAGATGTCCCTGGTGGGAGGCTGCCTGTCCCCTGCAGGCACTTTGCTGTCCCTTTGGACACCAAAGACAAGTGCAACGATTTGGAGGTGAGGGAACCCAGCTCAGCTTGGTCTGTGCCCCTGGGAGAGCCCCTTGTGTCATCAGCACAGGCTGACAACACCCTGCTGCTCCAAAGGCTCTTGCCTTGTGTGCAAATATCCTTGTGTTATCTCCCATTTTGGTCACATCACTGGGACAGAAGGTGAAACTGCAAAACCTGGGCCTTAGTTTTAATTTGTCAGGGTTTTGATTGATGCAGAAAAGCCAGTGGGAACCTTTGGTGCAGGCACAGCCCCGTGGCTCCTGTGCAGGGCAGCACCTTGGGTCCCCTGCCAGCTTTGAGGGCTCCTGGCAAAGAGCTTCCAGACCCTGCAGGTGGGAGAAATCCATTTTTTCAAGAGTTTTAGCTCTTTTGGCTGAATGCAGCTGAGTTCCAGAGGCCTCGTTTGGCCTCTGTGTGTAGCCCCAGTGCAAGGATGGGGATGGAAATTGGTGTCAGAACAGCAGCACCTTAAACAGCCTGGTTGGACCCTTGGGAATGGCTCCAGAGCTTGGGCCAGATCCTCTGCTGCTTATGACAGTGCTGGGAGGAAAGGGAGCACTTTCTTCTGCAGGTTAGGGAATCCAGGGCCTTTCACAGGCCCTAGAATTTGCATAGAAACACTTAAAACTCACATAAATAAGCCCAGACAGCCAGATCTTGCAGGAGCCGAATGAAATCATAAAGCTCTGCGTTTTAATTAGTCTCTCACCCTTGCTCTACCCAACGATCATCATTGCTCATGTCAAAGCAGCACTTATTCTGGGCTATAAAAAGGTCTGACAGGGATGGAAAGGTGGAGGAGGGAGATGAACAGCCCCGTGGCTCCTGGGCTGTGGTTTCTCTGGCACAGGGCTCCCTTTCTAGCACAGATGGAGCAGAGTTTCCCCTCCCCACACCCCCCAGGGGACAGGGCAGAGGACTCCAGGGAAGGATTTGCACCCTCAGCTCTCCCAGCCTCACCTATGCTCCCAAGGAGCACAGCAGGCTTGGGGGCATCTCTGTGCCTGGTTTGGGACCTGCCACCCAGCTCTTGATGCCACCCCAGCCAAGGGCAGCAGGAGGTGACCTGATGTCCCCTCCACACGCTGGCAGCCACTCAGCATCTGGCAGACAAAGCTCGTGGGTGGTTTTTTTCCTCCTTTTCCTTCCTCCTGCCATCCATGCAAGCCCAGGTGGTAGATACAGAGCTGTTGTTGAGGGTTATTAAGGATCAAATGATTTTTTTCCACTCTCCATTTGACTGGGCTTTAATAGACCCATCCAGATGTGATTCGGTCAAAACGAAATTTAATCAGTCTTACTAATTTTCTTTTAATTCCTGGGTGATGCATAAACACAGCAGAGTGTTGGGAAGGTGCTGGTAGCAAGGAAGCTGATGTTAACATGTTCTTCAGCTCCTGCCTGAATCATTTTAATGACAGGCTGCTGAACTGGGGGGTTCCAGAGGTTGCTGGGGAATCCTAGGTATGGAGTGTTTCTTGATCAAGAAATTCCTAGAAAATATCCTAGAAAATTCAGAGATGGTGCTGGGAAAATTCCTTCCTGGGAAATCCTTGGGAGCTTCTTGATCCAGAAATTCTTGGGGAGCTCCAGAAAACTCTTACAGATGTTGCACAGCACAGCAGCAGGTGGGGTGTGGCTGATGGTGGGTTTGTTACTCCTGCTGATTTGATGAATTTGGCTGTTTTTCTTCAATGCTTGTGTCTGGAGTCAAGTGAGCACATCAGCTTCAGCTTTCTGGGGTATTCTCCTTGTTCTTTTCCCAGTTTTTGCTTTCTTCTGTTTCCATCGAGGTGGGAGGTGGTTCAGAGAGGAGCAGGACCTGGAGGGGGGCAGGATGGACCCCACCTCATCGAGGGCAGCTCAGGGCAAGAGCAGCTCTCACAGCACCTGCTCTCTGGGCCTCCATGCAAAGGGCACCACCAGAGCAACAGCTCCTGAGGACTTGTTTGCACTGGGGTTGACTGGAAACCATCTGCAGCAGGTTTCCCACCCTGTGTCATGCTGCCAGGACGTGCTAATGGGAGTCAGTGTCCACACTGCAGCTGAGATGGCTCCAGAGACCTGGGCTTGGTGAGCCTGTGGCCAATGCAGGTGGCCCAGTGACTTCTCTTGCCCAGAGTATTTCATTGCTAGCTTGCTCCCTGGTCTAGTTTTGGCCATTCCCAATACCACTGTCCCTGGTGCCACGTGGGCAAGGAATGGGGACTCATCCCAATAGGCACTCTGGCTGTGGCAGTGGTGAGAGCTTTTGGGGAGAATCATAGACTGGATCAGATTGAAAGGGACCCTGGAGATCATCTCAGCCAACCTCCAGCCATGGGCAGGGACACCTCTCAGCTAGACCAGGTTGCTCAAGGCCTCATCCAAACTGGCCTTGAACACCTCCAGGGATGGAGCATCCACAGCCTCTGGGCAATCTAGTCCAGAGCCTCACCCCCCT
>NW_008587461.1:39913-43229 GCF_000691845.1 Merops nubicus | reverse complement strand
CTCGCCCCCCAGCAGATATGCCCCAGCCCCTGGATCACCTTTGTGGCTCCTCTGTACTCATTCCAACAGCTCTGTCCCTTTTCTGGTGGAGACACCAGAACTGGATGCAGTATTGGAGGTGGGGTCTCAAAGAGCAGAGTAAAGGGGGAGAACCCCCTCCCTTGATCTGCCCACACTCTTGATGCCTCCAAGGCAAGGAGGAGGAAAGTTCAGCTACCTGGCAAGCAGTCAAGCCACACTATTTACCCTCGGGCAGAGGACCAGCCTGTGGCCTGTTTGGTTTGCAGGGCTGTGTTTGTAGTTGCCTTTGCCTTGGCACAGAGGTGATGAACTCAGCAGCATCTCCCCCAGAGCCCAGGGATGGGGCCGAGCTGCAGCGTGGTACAACCAGCCTTGGCTCTCACTTGCCTCTCCATGTAGCCACATCTGTAGTGTCCTCACTGCTGAGGGAAACCAACCCTTTGGTGTGTGCTGCCCCTCACACCCTGAGCAGCTCCAGCTGCCTCTGCCTTCTGAGCAGATGGTGGAGGGAGGGAGGAGATGCCTCAGGTGAGTTGGGCTGGGAGCCACGGGCTCACAAGTGTGAAGAGACACAGCCTTGCCTTGGCTAAAGGAGTTCAGCCAGAGCAGAAGGGATTGCAGAAGCCACCAGCTCCTCTGGTAATGGCACACGGGGCCAGGAGGAGGTCAGGAGATGGGGAGAGAGTGCCAGGGTGGGTGGGGGTTAGTGCTGAGCTGCAGGGGCTATAGGTGGGCTGCGTGCTCTGGAGGCACCTTTCCACTGCAAGCAATGGCAGGACCATGCTGTAAAGCTTGTTTTATCAGGGAGATAGAATCATTAAGGTTGGAAAAGACTTTTAAGATCCTCAAGGTCCAACCATCACCCAACACTACTATTGCCTTTAAATCATGTCCCCAAGTGCCACATCTACTCGTTTTTTTGAACCCCTCCAGGGCTGGGGACTCCAGCACCTCCCTGGGCCAATCCCTCACCTCTCTGTCAGGGAAGAAATTCTTCTTAATATCCAGCTGAAACCTTCCCTGGGGCAACTTCAGCCCATGTCCTCTTATCTTATCGCTGGTTACCTGGGAGAAGAGACCAACCCCCACCTCACCCCAGCCTCCTGTCAGGGAGTTGTAGAGAGTGATAAGGTCTCTTCTCAGACTAAACACCCCCAGCTCCCTCAGCTGCTCCTCACAGACCATGTTCTCTAGACCCCTCACCAGCCTCGTTGCCCTTCTCTGGACCTTCTCCATCCCCTCAATGTCCTTCTCATCCTGTGGTGCCCAGAACTGACCCCAGCACTCAAGCTGTGACCTCCCCAGTGCTCAGTCCTGGGACACGATCTCTCCCCTCCTCCTTCTGGACCCAATTTTTGATACAGATGGTTTGTACCCAAACCAGTGGCTGCGTGGGGCTCCTTTGATGGGTCTCAGCAGATAGCCCCAATTATACAATTATTAACAAACAAACGTGCTCCTTCACTCCAATTAAATGATAAGAGCCAAAGCAGAGGGGCAGATTTATATCATTACCAGATTATGGCCCCATCTTGTGCAGGCCCTTTGTGACACGTTACCTCCAACGTGGCTCCTGAGATCATTTTGCTGCAGCAGAAACAAAAAGAACTTTGCAAAAGCCACAACAATGCTGGAAGTGTCTTTATCACAGGCTGTTCTAGGGAGCGTAACAAAAGGGGCACAAAATGACTCATGCTGATGCCAGTGAGGATAATAACATCAGGAGTGGGGAGGGTGCCCACACAGCAGAGCACTGGGCCAGAACCTCTCCAGCCTGTCAAAGAGATAAAGCCTTAAGAGGGAGTTCACTTCAATCAGGGAAGCAGCCTCCAGAAAAGTGCAGAGAGCCAGGGGAGGAGGAAGAAAAGACTCGTGGAAGGGTGGGAGGAGTGTGTCTCTCCTATTCTTTGTCCTCCTAGAAAATCAGGTAGGGTTTGGGCTGCAGCAGCAAATAGGCAGTTCCTCTTTTTACTGGTTGAAATCTGGTGTTTCAGAGGTGATCAAGTGTAATTAGGCACCGTAGGACTAATTCAGCTGCTGTGTGATGGGTCAGAGGAGGAGAGCACCAACTGCAAGGGACAGGAGACGATGAGTTTCCCCTTGGTGACCCTGAAGCAATCATACCTGGAAGCCTGGAAGCTGATTTTATGTTCATCTCTGCAGGGGGGGAGACAGCAGTTTAAGGAAAAGAGAGTCCTGCTCTGTGTCTGACTGTCTGCCTGGCTATGTGTTAGGCTGGTAAAATATCTAGAGGAGGTGATTCCATTCCTGTACTGGCATAAATCAGAAGTCACCCTGGCTGTGCAGATTTACACAAGCTGAGGGTTTGGCTTAACAAAATTATAACAGCATAAAGCTGGTGAGGAGGAAAGGTCAAGCCTACCATATCTGTCTGAAAGCGTGGTGATATCAGCCATGAAATTGTAATCCTGATGGATCAGGGAACCTCGTCATTAAGTGATTAATTATTATTAATTATTATTTATTACCGTAGCAGCAGGGAGCCCTTGTCACATCTCTGTTAAGTTCCCTTGAACCTGGATCCACTCCAAGTTTTCTGAAGTCCTTGAGTCTGCAGAGCAGAGCTGCTGATCTGGTAGGAACAGGTCTTGGGGTTTTAGTGCTGCTGGGATCTACAAATCTGGAAGGAAAAGTGCCATGGTGTGTGTGTCGCTGGGTGGGGGTGGAAGGGGGGGCCTGGAAGGAGCCCAGCAGAGTAGAACTGGGAAATAATAATGTTGTGAAAACGGTGAGCTGAGGTTGAATAGATTTCTGCTGAACTCAGGGATAGTTCTCCATGTGTGTATGTGTGGCTACGGGCTCAAGTGCTTCTAATTACCCGTCCCTAATGATCAGATCAAGTCATCTCAGAGGGCTAATTCCAATGAATTTTGCTCTCATTTTCGCTGATGTAAATCACAGCTCCTCTCCCCTCAGCAGAGCTGGGCTGGATTTACACCCAGAGTAAGAGGCTGGAAAGCATCTGCACTGAACTCCTGCCAGCTCCTCTCCGAGCCTGCCTGCAGAGACTCCACAACCCAGTGACATTGGCTTTCCCAGGCATCAAAGGGCCACTTGAAAGGCTAATTAATGTTATCTCTGTGCCAGATCAAGGAGGTAAAGGGCTGTTTTCCTGTCCAGCATGTGCAGTTTTATAGCCCCAGCCTGTTGGCTGCTGATTCTGCTTTCCTACCCTTATTTACAACCCTGCGCTCAAAAAGCTCCCTTTTATTTATTTGTAGGGGGGTTTTTTTTTTTGGCTTCCTGGGAAGATCTTCAGCTGGGAGCTGAGTCA
>NW_008587461.1:23338-39894 GCF_000691845.1 Merops nubicus | reverse complement strand
TGCAAGACATTGAAACCCTGGGATGTTTTGCCTGTCGGGAGAGGACTTTTTGCTTTCAATGTGCCACATCACTCCGTAACGCCTCCCATCCTTCCCTGCACGCAGGAAGCAGCCCTCTTGACTATAATTCCTATTGAAAGCAAATGGTGTCTCTGTCTGATTAGTTCTGGCTTCAGGCTGTATCAACAAGCTCGCTGTTGGTCCTGCATTTGCAGCCTGGAATATTTTAGGGCACTTGAGGCTGACAGATTCGTGTTTATTACATTAAACCATTTTATCTTTGACTTGCCAAAGTGGTTTTCTCCCAGCTGGAAAGAGGCAGTGGGAGGAAGGCAAAAAAAAAAAGAAGGCTGCTACACCACTGGTCTAAGTGCTGACAAAAAGGCCAAATCCTGCAGCCTTCATCTAGACAAAGCCTCAGAAGACCTAATTCTGCTCTTATTCAGGGGTTGATCCTGCCTTTGCTGCATTGAGTGCAAAGCTGTGGTGGGAGAAGGGCCAGGCTGTTATCCTCTGTTGATGTTAATCAGGAGAGACCCCTCTGAAATCCCTGGAATTAGATGGAGACACAGCTCTGGGTAAGTGAGAGCCAAGCCAGGCAGGTTCTGGTCTGTGGGGTGGGCTGGGGGCACTGCTGGGCTCACCCCAGCCTGTCCCAGTCCCCATATCACACAGAGCAGACCCTTCTCCCCCTCCAGGAGCTGCAGCCATCTCACAGTGCTAACATCAGCAGAACTTCTCTGTGTCAGCAAATAAGACCTGCAAGACAAAGAGGGAGCTGTGAGGGGAAGTGATTTTGCTTTTATTTTACTCTTTTGCTAAGTCATTTCTGCAACTGCAACTGTACAAACAGAACAAGTCACCTTTTCCCCCCCAAAAAAAAAGTCCAGGGCAGGATTCTGTTCAAAGTTCCTCTCTGGGGACAAGGTTTCCATTACAGCAGGATCCCTCTGCTTCGCTCTGGCAGCCTACAAAGGTTTTGGAAAGGTTGGAAAACATCCCCTGCCAGCTTCCCTTGCTCAGGAGAGCTCCCAGCTCACCCAGGGCTGGCACAGGGCCTCGGGAATCCCAAAGGGAAGAGCTGTGCTCTCTTTCCAAAACAAAGGTATAAATTTCAAAACATCCTGCAGGAGGGTAAATACCAACCAGAAAAAGGGTTGGAAGCAATTGGACTGTTCCATTTAACACCAGATGGAGTTTAGTGTTAAATTATTCCATTCTTCCATTATTTTTCCTTCTTGTTTAACATCTTCATGTCTCCAAGGAATTTCCTGGTACATTTGTTCTGCTTCACCACAGGTCTCTGCAGAGTGCCCATAACAGGCAGTTCGTGGCCTGACACTTGACTTTGTCCTTCTGGTAGAAGAACCAGAATAATATTTAATACTTTCCAGAAGTAACTTCTGCCTAGGACGTTCTGCCAGTGTTATTGGCATCTTGGCAAGAAAAGGGAGACCAAGGAATGGCACGTGCTGAAAGTAATCAGGAGTGAGCTGTTTGTTCAGAATTTTTACCTAAATTACTTGCCCAGGCTTTCCTTGTCAGTGAAGGTGGGAGATACAACCCCCCAGGGCACAGATGTCCTCTGAGGTACGGGGTGAATAGAGGTTTGGAGACTGGAGAGCAAGTGGATGGCTGGAGTTGGTGTGGGTAAAAGGCTGATGGTACTTCTCCAGAGAGATTTGGTTTGGGGGGTTCCTGGGACCTGTGTCTTTACCCTCACTTTATAGCTGCAGGACAGCTAAGGAGGTGATGGGATGTAGGTGGCAGAGTGGACTGCAAAGTGTCTTTCCACCCAAGGCTCTGTTCACAGTCTAAATCACTTGCAAACGTAAAGAACAGACAATAAAACAGATGAAAGCCAACCAGAAACTAAGCAAAGTCCATTAAGATCACACTTGGTAACCCTTCATTTAGCCAACCTCTTCTTTAAAGAAACTGGCTGAACATCTGAAGCCCCTTTGGGTAGTAGACAGATAACTCTGGAAGTAGAACCTGGTCTCTAAAGAGCTTTAAGCTTTCTTAAAAGGAACCAAATGACTCTGTGTCCTGCCACAGAAGACATTAATCTTTAAATGTTACGCAGATGACTGGGGAGAGAGGCCATTTGTTACAGGAGGGGGGGAAAAAGAGGGTTTTTTCTTGGCTTTGCTGCCAGGAGAGCCAGTTCCCATCGGTGGGTTTGATGCATTGTTTCATAAGCAGCAGTTCTGGTTCTGCACAGGAGCAGCTCTCAGAAACTGTCGCGTGTCATGCGGGATGAAATGTGTTCTAGGAGAGAGGTTTTCTCTGCTATTTTTGCAGTCAGTGGAGCAGGATGTGTCTCAGGAAGGTGCTGTCCCCAATGCCCTCTGATCCTGCAGCAGAGGTTTGGGTGCTCCTCGTATGGAATTCTGCCCCATGCACCATACACCATATTTGGGTTAATTTTGTCTTCAAAAACTGTTGCCATTGTGGAAAGTGAGCCAGAAAACACATTTGTTGTGTTGTCCTGGGCAAGAGATGGTGTTTTTGTTCTTTCTTCTTTGGTCTGCCTTCCTCTGAAAACAGAAGTGATTTGGGCTAGTGGGAGGTGCTGTTTGTGTGCAGGACAGGGCGGGTGGCACTGGAAGTGGTGGGAACTGCAGCTGTCCTCAGGATCCCGGGTTTATG
This sequence comes from Merops nubicus, assembly GCF_000691845.1. Taxonomy (NCBI): domain Eukaryota; kingdom Metazoa; phylum Chordata; class Aves; order Coraciiformes; family Meropidae; genus Merops; species Merops nubicus. The sequence goes on along the minus strand of NW_008587461.1, from coordinate 37,242 downwards.
CTGCTGGAGCACAAGTTCTGAACGTAGAGCAGCTTCCCAAAGGGGGTTCCCCAGAAGACAGGCAGGGATGCCATGAAATTTGGTCACCTTCCTCCATTAAATCAGTCGGGGGACCTCCCAGGGTGGGAAGTTTTACTTTTGGCTGCTCCGTCCTCTGTCAACTTGATCATGACAGGAGATACTGTAGATGGCTCTTGCTGGGAGGAAGCTGGTGCTGAAGTCAAAAATCCTTGAGGGAATTTTCTTTATTTCAATCCACGGCCTGAAACAACAGCTCCAAACCTTTCATACATAAACACAACTCAGAAACTTGCTCCATGGGAGGTTTCAGCTGGATATTAGGAAGAATTTCTTTACTGAAAATGTGGTCAGGCACTGGAGTGGGCTGCCCAAGGAGGTGGTGGAGTCCCCATCCCTGGAGGGGTTCAAAAAATGAGCAGATGCAGCCCTTGAGGCTCTGGTCTAGTGGTTAGGGAGATGTTGGGATGAAGGTTGGACTTGATGATCCTAGAGGTCCTTTCCAGCCAGAGAGATTCTCTATGTCTCTGCCTCTCCACGAGACACACATGGTTGTGTTTGACTTCTCAGGGCAGCTCTGCATTTCCTTTCTGCTTTCAGCAGTGTAACTGCAGCTCTTTTATCCAGGGGCAGCAGTTAAAAACATTCCTGTCTCTTCGTGGTTTATCCCCACCAATAGCAAGAGTCTGACCTTCCCATTAGAGACAGCTCCACTTTGCATGCAAGGAATGTTACCAGACTGCTGCTTTACCCTCTGGCACCCTTACCTCTCTGTGGCCATTCTCAAAGCACTACGGTCCTGCTCTAGCACAGCTCCTCCTAATGATAATATTTTTCTCCTCCTAAACCAACTAGAACAACCATGACTAAGTAGGCAGCAGGTCAGTGGGGAATAATCAGGTTTCTGCCTGCATCTTTCAGACAGAGCCAGGCCCATAAAGCATCTCCACATCTCCTTGTCACACACCCAGGCTTTGGGGGAATTGCCATTAACGGCTGGGAACGTGTCTTGGCTTTGCTCTTAATCTCTTATCACAAGATTAGCTAACGTGTGGAAGCCCAGGAGGATTAGGAAATGATAAGGGATCATCAGGCGAGATGGAAAGATAAGCATTGTTCTCTAAGAACCCAGCCCCGTTGCTTCCAAGGAGATAATTATCTCCTGCTTGTGATGGGGAGCAGCAAAGCAGCAGCAGGGGACTCGGTGCTGGGTTCTCCAGGAGCCTGTGGAGAGCTGCAGAGCCTTGTTCTTCAGGCAGATGATGCTCCCTGCCCAGCCTGGGCCACTGGGGGCTTGGCACAGCCCCTGCAGCCTCTGGCTCTGGGACCCCCAGTGCCACGTGGGCTTGGAGCCCACCCTCCGTGCGTGGAGGAGAGTTGGCCCACGAGTAAAAGGAGGGATGGAAAAGCCATTTCTCTTTTTCCCTGCTCCACAGAGTGCTGGAGGAGCAGAGCAAACCCCTGCTGGGGGTGTGTCCCAGCACACGGAGTGGTCGGGCAGTGGAGGGATGGAGCAGTTGGAGATGTTCCTCCAGCTGCTCCTGACCTGTCTCAGGCACATTCCCAGCTGCTCCAGTGGAAAATGAGGCTGATTCCCCAAATCCCCCTCTCCCCACGGCTGTGTCTCAGGGTTCCCTGGGGTGATGACTTCTTCAGAGCTGATGTTTTGGAGAACAATCGTTCGTATCCCTGCGAAGCACAACTCAGGTCTCCAGTGAGCAGGAAGGGCAGGAGCAGCCCTCCCAAAACTGCTCCTGGCTTTGACCTGAGGAATTGGGAGTGGGTCCAACGTCTCCTCCACATTGTGGTGGTGGCAGCACAAGCCCTGAGGGACACGTTGGAGAGGCACTGGCTCCCAGACCATCTTCAGGGGCGTGTTAGGTCAGGGCTGTCCCCTCTCTCAGGGTAGACTGAGGGGTCCAGCACCCGTGGAGATGGTCCTGCTGCCTGCTTAGCAGCCCCTGGCTCTCCTGCCCCCCTTGCTCTCAGCTTGGATTTACACCTTCAGAGGCTCTGTCTGTGCTACCAACTGTCCATTCCATTAGCTGCTTGTAATAGCTTTGTCTTCCCTGATCCTTTATTCCCCTGTGATGAGGCTACGACCAGTGTTGCTCTCCTCTGACATGAGTTACATGCCTTTTGAACCCTGGCTGATTAAACTCTCTTCCTTCTTCAAGTAAATTGGTTCCCATAGAGCTGTCCACTAGTGTGACTCCATTCACTGTCTGAATTACATCTTCCCAGCTGGCAGATGGATTGTTTCAGGGGTTTGTGGTCATTGTGCTAGCCTCAGAAGTTTGTGGATGATTATCTCCCCAGCATGGTCAGCTTGCTTTTGTTGTATTCTGGGACTTTCCTTTTTCCACTCTCTATATTAGTGACTGATGTCCAGCCTTCAGCCTGACTGTTCCCATCCTACAGGAGCTCAGAGCTGCAAGGGAGCATCACTGTTGTCTATGAGCTGAGTTGTGGTTTTGGACCTCTTTCTGGTCGATCTCTTACTGAAGGCCTCCAGCCTTCATGGCATTTCAGTGAGCCATGGATCTGTGGGTAGGAGTTGAAACCCACACCATGGCTTCCCAGTCTTTGTTTTGGATGCAGAGCTACACAGCTTGGTGCAAAACAAAGTGAATTGGAAGGGTGGAGCTTGAGAGCCCACACTAAAAGGAGAAGGATGACTGCAGATGAGGTGAGGGCCATGGCATGCTCCATCCCAGAGCACGTGTCCCACGCAGCCTGGCATTCCCTGCCTGGATACCCACGATGACAGTCCCTCTGTGCACAGCTCAACAGGGGTGGGTTAAACCTCACTGTTTCCAGAGGCTTCTGCAGCCCTTTCCTGGCTAGTGAAAACACTTGGAAAGCTGGCCAGGAACTCTGTTAATTGGCTAGTAGGTGTGGTAATTATCCAAGCGTCGATTTGATGAGAAATCTGTAAAAATAATACCTTAGTGTGAAACTGAGTAAGGAAGCAGTAGCAGGATTGGCAACACCTCTTTAGCAGAAAGAAATGCTCTTTTTTTATTACTTAACTCAAGCTCAAATTAACAACTGCAGATAACGATTCCCCAGAGCTACAGAAGGGGTTAAGGCTCGTTGCTCCCCGTGATGACAGGCTAGTCACTAAATTGGGTGAGTTATGGCTGGAGGTGAAGGTTTTATAGCTCAGATAGATTGTCTCCAAGTGAGGGAAACTTGGTTGACTGGCAAGCCAAACGACTCACAAATTGACCTGAAGAATAGCATCCCCCCCTCCCAGCCTCTGCTGGGTAACTGATGTTTGGAAACCACCAGCTATGTGACAAATTATAAGATTCATCTTGTTTGAAGGAGAAGTGGAAAAGATGAGTGTAATCTGGAGACAAAGGATCTTGTGTCCCAAGATTTTGGCAGAGGAGCCGAGGGCTGATGTCACTTGAAAGGCTGCTGTTGTTCCTCGTGGCTTTGGGGAGCAATGAGGCTGAGACCTCGTTTGGAAAGCCAGGTTTGGAGCATGGGGCATCATGCAACTAAGCCTGTGATGACAGGAGCAGATTTAGGGTGTCCTTGTTTCTCACCCATCCATCTCATCCCCGGGGGCACACGTTGTGCACTGACGTGGCTGGGTGTAAAGTGGAGCGTGGGACTGATCTGGATGAACATCAACCCGGGGGGGGAAAAAAAAAGGAAAATTCTCTTTTTCTTTAGTGCTGATCCATTTTCCAGGCTGTTTCTCAGCCCGTGCCCAGAGCTGGTTGTGTGCAGGAGAGCAGGAGGACAGGAATGAAGAGCCCAGCAGGGATGCAGTCAGCTGGAAGTGCTCCTGAAGGTTTCACCCAGCAAAACCACAGCCCAGCTCTCCGCCTGCCTTGAGCTCAGCTGAAGGTGCATTAGAGCAGGGTGATGTTACCCACTGCCTTTCAGTGGGTCTGCTCTTAATGGATTGGACATGCACTTAGATTAGGAGTTGGGTTTCGGGGGAGTTCTGCCTCACCAGCAGCTCTGCGAGACAAGCTGAGAGTCAGTTTGTGATGGAAAACTAAAAATATCAAATAACTCTGGCAACCTGTCAGTGCCCCCTTCCTGCAGACCCCATCGTGCCCTTGGGGGTGACATTTACCCCAGCACGGGGTGCCCCTGGCCAGCCCAGCACAGGTGCCAAAGTCCAGCTGCAGGGCACCCAAAAAATCACATTTCCAGCCAGATGTCACTGAGGGGAAGTTTCTTTCATGTTTCTGTCATGTCTAATGGTGTCTGAGCTTAAAATAAACCTACTAAAGGCTCGGCTTCACCTTGGCTTGCAGCTCCCCTGTAATCATTTACGCTGGTGGAAGTGGTGTAATTCACATCTCATTTGTGCCCACGACACAGGACATGCAGCAGCAGGGGGACGTGGCCTCTTTTCTCACTGGAACCTTGAAAGTTTCCAGTTCCAAGTGTAATTGGACACTATTAGAGGGTTTATGAGTCTTGTTTGCCTTTACTAAGAGGAACAAAAGTAGCTCTTAAGCTAAACCAGCAGTGCAAACAAAGCCATTTGCATTGTAACTTGGATTTGGAGGGGGAATTAAAGCAGCTCAGTCTGTTGTGAGCTTGGAGTTGAAGCACCCCAACCAGACTGTGTGTGCACCCTGCAGAAATGAGCTGGGGGCCAGCTGGGACACCCCACTGGGATTTCTGGTGGGTCCAGAAATTTCTGGTCACCCGTGCCCACAGGCTGTACCTTCCAGGTTGCTTTTGCTTGGGTGTGTTGGTGAGGAAACCCTTATCCCTGCTGGTATTTACTGGGGTCTGTCTCACTGTAAACATCCCTACTGGAGCTGTTGGATCTAAACCCACTCAGGTAAATCCAGTGCAGACGAGGGTATGCTGGAGAAACAGAGACTAAAGCCTGTCAGATTCATTTTTATTTATGTCGTTCTCTCCAAACACAAAGCAGCTCTGCCAGACTTTGAAGGAGTCAGAGAGATTCATGCTGTATTCCCCCACGCCCTCAGGAGCTGCATGCAAAGCTACACGCTGGGTTTTGACAGCAAGGATTGAGCCCACAGCCTCGGGTTAAAGCTAAATTATTTGAGCAAGAGAAACAATCCACAGACTGTAGAAAATAGCTTAAAGCCACTCAGAGCTGAAATATATAAAGCTTGAGCCAGAGCTCAGTGAAGCCAGTGGTGTGCTTGGCTTCCTTGGCTTGGGCTGCCAGGAGAGGACCAGTTCCCATCTCAGAGCTCTGGAAGTCTCCAGGGAGAAGGAGCTGCTCCAGGCACAACGTGGGGGGTTCTTCTGCAGCTGCATGTCTGAAGCAGAGCTCTCCATCACGTCTCAAGGCAACAAACCATCCTCATCCTCCTTCCTTCCCCTGAGCATGCAGGGCAGGGCACGGCTGCTGGAGCACCACGTGTTTCTAGTCTGTGTTTCTTGCAATTCCATTTCCAGGAAAGACCCCTGGAGTTGTTCCCCACCCGTCAGCCTGACAGTGGTGATGTTCTGCTGAGGAGTGGCACTGTTTCTGTCTTCTCATCTTGAGGCAAAGCCATCAGGAGTGCTTGTTCCTCAGTCAGGTCCCAGTGGGTGTGTAGCTGGGTGAACCACGGTGTCTCCTGGCAGGCTGGGGCACTTTCCTGTCCCCACTGGATCCATCTGCAGCTCATGATGCTTCAGTCATTTTTTTCTAGGTCTAGAACCATAAACTTTTCACATACTGGGGCAAGAATAAAGACTCCTTCTCAGCAAACATAATCCTGCATTATCTACAGCACCTCCAGCTCAACATCTCCCCTGGCCTAGTTTCTGCTTCAATCTCCACATCTTCAAAATTACCCAAGAGAAGACCTTGGCTTCTCTGCAGCCACCTGGTGACAGCTGAGCCATGGGCTCTGGCTACCCTGGGACCCTGGGTCCTGGGGTGGGAGGGGGGGTCCTGAACCCCCTGAAGCTGTGAGGGGGCTGTTGGGTGAGCAGACACAGTGCCAAGGTAGGTGCTGGGAGCACGAGCAGAACATCTCTGCTCACTGACTGGCACCCTCGTTGCCTCTCCCTCAAATCCTGTGGCTAATGCTTCCTTAATTTGCTCATCTGTAAAGTACTTAACACCCATCCACTGAATTATGGTTTAATTGTGCAAGCTTCCCTGATAACACTCTTTGCTGACACAAGGCTTAGTATAAAATGTTGATTTGGTTGCCTGTAATTGTGGTACTGATGCTCTGTGGTCACAGGATGCTGACGGTGCTTCTGGGCAGGAGGATTACAATGGGTGGCACTCCATCCCTTCAAAACAGGAGTGAATGCAAACAGGTTGTGGTCCTGCTGCTGCCAGAGGTGGGGAAACTGAGGCAGGGGACAGCTAAGGTTAATGTTCAGTACTGTGGTGGGTGGGTGTTTGGGAAGGGGGCTCAGGTCCCAGGATATGCAGAGGCTCAGAGCAGCCCCACATTGTGTCTCACTCCCTCCCATCCCAGCAGGATGGTAAATCCTGAGGCTGAGGGGCTGCACCCCTCTGGAAACATGGGCAAAGCACCACCAGGAACGTTGGAGGTCTCAGCTTCTTTGGTTGAGAGCCTTTTTCTGCACCTCCTGCAGGTCAGGCATCTGCAGAGAGCTCAGATGAGCTGGTGTCGTGTCTGATGCTGAGGGAGAGGGTGTGTTTCTCCATTCAGAGTTTACCAATAGTGATTTCCACTTTGCTGTCGTTCCAGTTCCCCTCTGCTGAAGTGAGGACTTTGGAGGTTAAAGCCTGTCAGGTCTGAATCAAGGTCAGGAAACCTGCTTTTGATTCTAAAGATTTTAATTAACTCCGCACCACATAGAACCTGGGCAGGCTTGAAAAGAAATATAGATAAATTTTACATTTAAATATTTGAATAGTGTCTATATCTTATGGCGGCCCTAAAAAAGAGCCCTGTTCAAGCAGGCTGCAGTGAAAGAGGAGATTTGCATAGCAGAATAATTGGTTTTGCAAATAAATCTGGTTCTTGAAATTTGTAGATTAGCAATAATATGTCTCCAGATGAGAAGGAAAGGTCATGGATGAATAAAGCAACAATTAAACTTTCAGGAGATTATTAAACTAAACACAAACCTGGCTAAGTGTGTATGAGAGAATGTCAATAAAGGACAGGAGTAGCCTGTCAGGACTTGTGAGCCTCCAGGATATTAATGTTACTTGGAGATCTTTCCCAACGCAGCTGCTCTTCTTGAAGTAACAGCCTTGCAGATTCCTCCTTAATCTGGACAATCCATTAAATAACCCAGTTAATTTAAGCCATTTAAATCCAATAAGGCTGGTATGTAATGCTATAAAACTCTAAACAAGATCCTTGGAGTCTTACCAAGTTAACTGTTGTGCTGCAGGCTCCATCCACGCCTGGTGCTGGTCCAGTAGGTGCCTTGCAGGAGAGCAAGGAGGTCTCAGCATTGAGCAGAGGGAATACTGAGCTTGTAGAAATGTGGGATTTGCTCTGAATTCATAGGAAAAATGAAAAAAAAAAATAGTGTTTTCCTAATGGGCCATGAAATGGATCTTTTATGACAAGGAGAATGAAGGTTGGGGGAAATTCTCATTTCAAAGTATTGACAAGTTGTGTCCAGAGCACTCAATTTTAGTTTGGGCCCTTCAGAAAGATCTTAAAATCAAATGTTCCTGAAATGAAAAACTTCTTCATGGCACTTTTAGAAAAAAAGTGCTTTTGAAAAAGAAAAGAAAAACATTTCCTTGGGAAAAAAACAAAACAATTGAAAAGTCCCAGGTATTTTTAGAGGCAAATATTCTGTGTTCTGCTTTTCTCCTGCACCTCTGCTAACAGAGAGCACAGGAGGCACTGGGCTGACCATGCTCCAGACATCAGCTGGAGCTTGTGAATCCACATCTGAGCTTCCTTAGAAGCTGGTTCTGGAGGAAATCAGCAGGATGAGGTGGTAAGGTCACAGAGGAACGTGTCCAGGTGAGTTTTCAATGTCCCCAGAGCAGGAGACTCCACAACCCTTCTGAGCAGCCTGCTCCAGGCTCTGCCAACCTCCCAGTGAAAACATTCCCAGTGATTTTTCTCAGCTTTCTCCAGCCTGGTGCCACTGGGGTCACAAAAGTGCCTCTTCCAAGCCTGTTTTGCCTCTAAGGGTCAGGTCTGAGTGGCCCCAAGTTGTGCCACGGTTGCCTGGTTTCCACACAGCTCATCACCCTCACTCCTCTCACACAGATAGACACAGAGTGCTGGAGCTGGCTGAAAAATAAAGCAACACACCCAAGGAAACGGAGCCCAGACATGAAACAACCCTGCCAAAACAAAACATGCCACCACATAGCCAATTTTCCCTCTGGGGATGGTAGAGGAGTCGTGTCTGACAGACGTGAGTCACATCACCCCGGGCAGGTCTGGGAGATGCTCCCAGATGACCTTGAGGAGAGCAGGGGAAGGGAATTAGCTGGAGCCAGGACTCTCTGTGATGCTGCACCCCACTTTGCCAGCTCTGAGGGCAGTTGACAAAGGAGGACACAGTGTCAGCATCCTCGTTTGGAAAGTGTCAGAGCAAGGGTGAGAACCTGGGCTCCCAGCCCTGAGCTGCTCCCAGCCCTGAGCTGCTCCCAGCCCTGAGCTGCTCCCAGGGGCTCAGTCGAGCTCCTGACATTGGTGGTGTTGCCTGTCAAAGGACAGCAAAGCCCCACAGGCTCTGCCTGCTAAAAAAAAAGGTGATTTCTCTTCTTTAATTATGTTCTCTGCAAATCAGTGGAGAATTCCTCCCCCAGCTCCTCGGGACAGGAGCATGGCCACGTTTGGGCTTGTCTGGGGCATTTCATTCCTTGAAATGATTCATTTGTATGTAAAATCCTATTAGCCTTTATTGGCTCTCTCCACAGACCCTCCCAGCACAGATCTAAACCCTGAGGTGCCATTAATCTCTAGGTGTGCTCTGCCCACTTTTTCAGAGGGTGTTTTGTGGCTGGTGACCTTCAGCAGAGGATTTTTGTTGTGCTCTTTCCCCAGGAGCCCTGGCAGCACCTGCAGCCACTGGTGTGAATCTCCCCAGAGTGAGGAGGAAGAGGAGGGGGGGTCGAGGCTCCTCCACGTGTATTGACAGCTGAACACCAAGCTGCTTTTCCTTTTGCAGGAGATAATTGCTGAGAAAAGGCCAGATCCTGCCACAGCAGGAGGCTCAGGCCAGTCCCTCCTGGGGCTGCTGCTGAGCTGGTGCTGAGCAAGTCGAGGCCTGGCACGGGGGGGAGCTGCCTCTGCCCACACATTGGAGGCACCACGAGGGGGTGAGGAGGTGATGATGAGGTGAGATTGAAGCCTAGATGTAGGAGAAAGCAGCTGGAAACTCAGTCCTGATTCTACTGCAGACTTATGACCTCACATATTGATGCAAGTCAGGGCGAATTCAGGTATGTCAATAAATGCACAAATTCATGTCCCTGGATCTTCCCAAGAGATGCTGGCATATGTCATAGTTCTCCCAAGGGGGAAGGTGCCTTGTTGAGAGCAGTGGGGCTATGCTCAGTTCACCCCAGCAGCTCTGGTGGAGCTGAGGGCAGCTCTGGAGACAGCAGGGTGCTGGGGCAGAGGTAACTCAGCAGGGAAACCAGAACCTGAAGTGCCTTGTCCACGTGTGGCTCAAGGAGAAGCCACTTGTGAAGCTCCCTCTGGCTCGGTCCCTTCTGGGATGGCCACTCTAGAGGGCAGTAAGGGTTGAGCTGACACTTCAGATTTTCTCTTCATTGCAACGTCTGCCAACCCTGATCAAATACATCTTCCTGCCATATCTCCTGGGGTGTAGGCTGAGACCTGGATTGACCAGTGAGTTCAAAATTACAGGGGGATAAGGAAAAAGGGGGAGGATAGAGATGTACACAATGATCACCCAAACCTGGTCTGATAGAAAACCAGGCTAAAAATCAATCTATTTAGCAATTTGTTGGCTGTGCTGAGAACAGGTGATGAGTTGGAAACTTGTATCCCAAGGAACCTTTGCAGACAGCAGAGCCCTGGCACTTTGTGGAGAGGAGCACGTTGTCCCTCTGAATTAAGCTCAAGCCTTTGCAGCTCTCTGCTTTGCTCAGGCAGGATTGATCTTTTGGAGGGGGTACCATGGGAAGCAGAAACAGATGCTGGAGTCTCATGTGCACCCAAAGAAAGCAGGAGTGACACTCAGGAATCAATGGTGCCACACCAGACTGACATCAGTGGTGCCAAGAACAGGAGCTGGCCTCCTATCAAAGCTGCTTGTGAAGGAGAGGCTGCAGTGTTCAGACAGAGAGGTGAGGCTGCAGGGGTTTGTTCTGTGCAAGGGGGGACATGTGCCTCTAATAATTCACTTCTTGAGCTCTTACAGTGGGATGCAGAGGCAGAAATCTCCATCTGCCTGAAGGAGGTTGGAGTGAGGTGAGGGTTGGTCTCTTCTCCCAGGTTAGTAGCGATAGGATGAGAGGAAATGGGCTCAAGTTGCCCCAGGGGAGGTTTAGGTTGGATATGAGGAAGAATTTCTCTCCTGGCAGAGTGGTGAGGGGTTGGCCCAGGCTGCCCAGGGAGGTGCTGGAGTCCCCAGCCCTGGAGGGGCTCAAAAAATGTGTGGATGTGGCACTTGGGGACATGGTTTAGTGCTCACGGGAGTGTTGGGTTGATGGTTGGACTTGATGATCTTAGAGGTCTTCTGTAACCTTAATGATTCCATGATTCCACAAGAACTCCTGGAGGAGCAGCCTCGTGAATCAAACCTTTATTTGTTTGCCTTCTATTTTAAACTGCAGTGGATCTGGAGCCCTTCATCTTTACTATCCCTTGTCACTGTCAGGCTTCAGAAGCTGAAGAGAAAAAAGGGGACACAGAAGGTGTCAGCACTTGCCCATGGAGCACGTTGAAGCAGTGGTCAGGTGTGGAGCTGGAGGATCTGGGGCTGAAGGTGTCGTTCTTAGTCCTTGCAGCCCATCTGGGGTCATTTGGAAAGGACCCAGCCACAAGCCCTAAAAACCAGAGACTGCTTGGAGAAACGTTGCTGTGTGACTCACGGCCTGTGACTTTTGCATCAGCTGGGAAGCCATAAGGAGCTTTTCATAACCATCATTAGGAATTTGCTTTAGGAAAAATATATTGGGAGTCATTGTGGCTTGTTAGCTAGCCAGACTGTGAGACAGCTGGGCTGAGGGCAGCACAGAAATTGCTCTTCTGGCTAAGGACTGCAGCTGAGTGAGAAATTTCTCATTTGTTTCATGGCTTTAACTGGAGGGAACTAGAGAGTGATGTATTTGGGGGGAGGCCACCTGAAATGGAGCTTTTTCCATCATCCCTTGCCAAAGTAGAAGGAGAAGTAATTGGCCCCAAAGAGTTGTGTTTGTTCCACACCAAAGCAAAACTTTCTGTTGCTTTCTTGGATGCATTTACCCTGTTATTTCAGTTCTACACAAAATACCTTTATTTCAAAGTGAAGCACTGAGAAGATTTTGTTCTGGCTTCTTCAAAAGAGGAATTTTCCCATAGCACCACTTTGGCCCACGTGCATGAGCAGCTTTTTCTGACCTGCTATCCAAGCTGCATTTTTTACAATAAATAGGAATAAAACCATCCAGTCTCTAAGAGATTAAAGGTTTAGCCAAGACTGAGCAATTGTTCTATGGTAACACAGGGTGGGAGATGTCTCAGAGATCCTCCCATTCTTTCCTTGGCTTAGGGTCTTCACTTTGATGGTGTTTTGTTCTCTCCTTTGTCCCTGGCTGTGCAGGCAGTGTCCAATCAATGGAAGGGCATGTCCCCATCATTCCCTCCTCCTGCCCTGTATGTGGCATTCCCTGGTGCTCTCTGGAGCTCCTGCAAGTCACAGGAGATCAGCCAGCCTTGCCTGAGGCTGGAGAGCATGTGTTGCCATCGAGGAGGTGCTCTGGGGCTGGTTTCAGTGAACTGAGCTACCTCTGGGGCAGTCCTTCCTTGCCATGGCTGGTGGAAATCCACCAGTGCTCAGCTCTGGGCTCCTCCTTACCCTTCTGCTTCTTTCCCCAGGGTGTTTTGCCTGGGTGGTGGTGGCAGCAGGTCTGAGAGTGGAAGGGCTGGAGCACACGTTGCTTCTGCTTCAGCTGGCAGGGTGGTAGTGAGGAGCCTTGAAGAGCCTAACAGCCTTCCAGGGGAATGGGCATCAGGGCTCTGATCACTGCCCTTGCAGGAGCTCCACTCTCCCATGCAGGCTCACAGGGACTGGTAAGGGGCAGGCAAGCCCAGGAGCCCACGTTGGCTGTATCACCGAGAGCCTGCAGCCGAGGATCGTTGTCTAATTAGCCCATGCAACACTTAGCCAAGTTATTTTTATCTCAAGCCCTTCAGAACAGACATAATCGTTCCACCTTAATTCTTTCCAAACTTGGTCTCTATGGAAACCTTGAGATAAACGACTGCTCCTTTCATTTCTGTGCAGAGGGGCCGTGGTGCAGAGTCCCTCTGCAGCACCCCTGTGCAGTGACTCCAGACTGAGCTGTCCTCTCCACTGCTGCTCTTCCTCTCCACCCTCCAGATAACAGCACTCGGGGTTCATTTCTACCCAGTTAATGCATGTTGGGCTCTGCAAGCCTCTGAGGAGTCTTTGTTTCCAAACCAGAGGGAGGAGGGTGTGGGAGGGCAGGCAGGGAGCTCTGTGATGCTCCAGCTGATGTTCAGCCCACCGGTGGGGGATTCAGAGCAGAGGTAGGTGGGATGCTGCTTGTGGCTCCCTGAGCCGTGGGAATGGAGTTTAGGGGATGGAAAAGCCACTTTCCCAACAATCCTCTCGCAGTCAAAAGCAGTTGTTACTTACCAGGAGTGTGGGCAGCAGATCAGGAGAGGGGATTTACCCCTTTTACTCTGCTCTTGTGAGACCCCACCTCAAATGCTGTGTCTAGTTCTGGTGTCCCCACCAGAAAAGGGCCAGAGAGCTGTTGGAACGAGTCCAGAGGAGGCCACAAAGATGATCCAGGGGCTGGAGCATCTCTGCTGTGAGGAGAGGATGAGAGAGAAGACTCTGGGGGACCTTAGAGCTGCCTTCCAATACCTGAAGGGAACCTCCAGGAAGGCTGGAGAGGGACTTTTCCCCAAATTACCCAGTGACAGGACAAGGGGAAATGGTTTTAAACTGGAGGAGAGCAGGTTTAGGCTGGATTTTAGGAAGTTCTTCAGTAGGAGGGTGGTGAGACTCTGGACTCGATTGCCCAGAGAGGCTGTGGATGCCCCTCCCTGGAGGTGTTCAAGGCCAGGCTGGATGAGGCCTTGAGCAACCTGCTCTAGCTGAGAGGTGTCCCTGCCCATGGCTGGAGGTTGGATGAGATGATCTCCAGGGTCCTTTCCTACCTCAGCCAGTCTATGATTTCTCTTGTGAACACAAGAGGGCCACGTTTGGTGGAAAAAAGGGCTGGCAGCAGCTTTGCAAGGGGGAAAGCAGGAGACTGAGCAGCAGCAAGCTGGGTGTGCTGTGCAGCTCTGCTTCGAGTTGAACCATGGGGTCAGTGACCATGGGGCAGGATGAGTGCCTGGCTCTGACAATTACCTGCAGCTCAGTCACATCAGCATCAGTCCCTGCTGTCCCCTGGCTGCTCTGCCTCCCTGTTAGTCCCACCACTGTGCCAGATGAACATCTCTTGGGTTTAATACACTCACCCAGCTGTCATTCCCTTGCTCTGCAGTGGGAAGCTGAAGCACAGGCAGGTTGCACTTTTGATCCACTAAAGGACAAAGTGCTTCAAAATGAGCCTTATCACCTCATTTTTAAGCAGCTGACTTGCCAGCAGTGATCTGTGATAGGACTGAAGTGCCTCAGCTCTCCTGATCCTGCCGTGGGAGGCTTTTCATCTCTGTTCCAGGAAAATCTCTCCTCCTGGTAGGTCTCTGCCCTGTCTCTGGGCTTGGGGTGGCCGTGATGTGTTAGGCTGGGGGCTGAGATGTCAGAGGGGTGTTCAGCAG
>NW_008587461.1:3712-23290 GCF_000691845.1 Merops nubicus | reverse complement strand
GAGCTGGGAGACGCCCCTGGGTGAAAGGGCAGGGTGGCACAATGGGACCGAGATGGAGGCACCAGCCCAAAGAACAGCAGCTGGGGGATACTTTGGGGTCTGTGTCCATCCTCCTATCCTCCCCTCTCCTCTCCCCTCCTCTCCTCTCCTCTCCTCCCTTCTCCCTGAATCCACTGCCTGCTGCTCGCAGGGAGGGAGGCTGTGGCGTGCAGGGAGTGACTGGTGCTGCCTGGGTTGGTTAAATCACCTTCCACTTGCCTTCTGGAACACTCTGGGTATCACAAGGGGTCGTAGAGCTTCACCCTACACCCACTCAATACCCATGCTGAGGTTAAGATGTCTCTGAATGCCCCAGGTGATGCTACTGAGATCTGGGGCAAACCCACTGAGGATGGACCAGATCTAAACGCCTTTGGGCAGGGGCTCATGTGCTCCAAGGATGGAGAGGTGACATTTTTCTAAGCACTTAGCTGATTCCCTGCTCCTCCCCTGTCCTTCCACCCCTCCAGGCCAGCTGACTGGCTGCAGGACATCAAGGGCCATGGGAGATCCCCCATGAACCTCTTGCTGTCGCAGTGGCTTCTTTGGGAAGGATTCAGAGCTGCTCCAGCAATTTGAGCTCTGCCCTCAATCCAACATCCCATTTGTTGTCAAGTCCATAAGGACCTGGCTACCACCACCCCCAGAAGGAGGATGGTGAGGAGTCTGGCCCACTCCTGCAGTCAGAGGAGGCTCCTTCACATGCTCCATATAAAAGGCAATTTCATTAGTCTGCAGCCCTCCCTGGCTGGGAACCAGAGCTGGCACCAGAGACTGTTTTTATGAATAACACTCTGGCAAAACAGAACTGGGAGCAGCTTGGGTGGGATATATATTTAATTCAGCCCCTTTCATTCTTGGCTTGGCAACCTGATTGGGCTGCTGTTGGTTCTTGCTGCAGAGCCCTACAGAGCTCGTAGCTTTTTGTGAGTAGACAGAGTTTGGGCTTCTACACAATGAGGAACTGGAATAACCATGCTGAAGACTTTGTGGAGACATTCAGCATCTCAGCATAAACTGTTGGTCTGCGTGAAGAAATTCTGGTGTGTGATAGACCCTTGTTGGGTGTATTTGAGCAGCGTCCAGAAATCACCTCTCCAGCTCATTTTCTGTCATGAGCACAAGTGTCACTGCTCTCTGCTGCACAGCACAGCAGAGGTTAAACTTCAGAACTTCAGCAGACAGCCTCTGCTGGCTCCTGCTGCTGCTGCAGGCTCGGTTTCTCAGGCTGAGTGAACTTTGCCAAGCTGCCAGAGTGATTTAGGAGCTCACAGGCGAGTCCAGAGAGTGCAGCAAGTTGTGCACCATCTCCCTTGTGCAGCCATCCTGCACGTGAAGGTAAGTTAGCCAAGGTTTAAAACCACTCAGGTGTAGCTTCAGAGCTGCCAGACTGGGTCTGAGGCACCTCTCTGGTCTAGAAAGAGGGGGTGACCCAGCATGACCCTTGGCTCTGGCTACATAAACATGCCCTAATCCCACAGAAGTCCTCTCAGCCACAGCAGGATTTATCAGACTGGTCTCCAGTGGGATGAGGGCTCTTCACTGAGCCTGGCTGGAAGGTTTTTCTTCCACGAAGCTTTTTCTGAGTGAGAAAAGTGCTGTGCACTGTTCTCCATGGCAAGATCTCTTCATTTGATCTTAAATGAGAAGAGGAGGAATTAAGGCAAGACATGGGGAATTCTTCCTGCAAACCAGAAGACATGTTCCAAGGACAGGAGCCCCAGCACATGAAGGGTGGTGCTCAGCCCTGTCTGAGAGTCTGTTCTGTCCCCAGGGTTTATGGAGCAGGACTTTGCCCTGTTTACACTTCCCAAGGTGAGTCCCTCACCTTGCACTGGAGACAACTCTCCTGGAGAAACGTGTAGAGACCAGTGGCCTTCCCTGAGCAGCTGAGATGATATCACTCGCTAGAACCAGCATCCAATTTCCTGATCCTTTGTTTGAACAACAAACAAATAAGCTACCAGCACTGTAGCTACAGGCACATCTTCATAAAAACCAAGAGGCACGAGGCTCTCACTTTAAATACCTGACTCTAAACAACACCTCAAGCCAGAGCTGTTCCCCCCTGCCTGGAATGCAGCCCCACTCCATCAGCAGGTTAAAAATAATAACAAATAAAACGTGGCATTAGGGCTGTGCAGTGCTCGAAAATGAGCCTGTCACTTTGGGTCAGGGTGGGAAATCAATCAGCAAGGCATTGAATCAGGTTCTGCTCTTCAGGGCTGCGAGGGGGAAAGATGAAGGACATGTCCAGGTAAGGCTCTTTCCTCAGGTCTGCTGATCTTCCACCATTTTCAACCTGCTTTTTTTTTCCCTTCCTTAGCCATGGTTTCTGTCATTGCCTTTGGAGCTGGTTCCTTTTTGACAGTTATTAACTATTATGTGTTGAGTCTGTTCCACAGATGGGCAGGGAAGAGGGAGATCCCTTTGATTTGATGATGTAGAGATGGGATAAGAGGCACGTGCCAGGGTCCTGTTCTCCTTCTTTGCAGCACCAAACGGGAGGAGCTGACAGCAAAGCCCCAGAGCTTGCAGCACCCTGTTTATTGATTGCAATTTCATTCCCTGTCAAGTTCTCTTGGCCTTCAGCACCAAGTCTACCAAAGGTTTTCTGCAGAGCAGGAGGCACAGCCAGAGCAGTGTCGTGTCAAGGGCACAGCCAAAATCCACGTGCCAAACCTTGACTTTCTGCAGGATTGTCAGCACATCTCTGTAAAAAACATTTTGCTTCCTGGTGTGGCAGACAAGACCTAGGGGAAAGAATGAAATATCTTGGGGCAGGAGCTGCACTTGGAGGGATCCAGCTTGTAGGCAACCACTCAGCATAGTCCCCTTCGGCACAAGCTCTCACCTTCTCCTTCAGGCTGGCTAAAAACAGCTTCTCCTCCCCACTCCCACCATCCCATGGCTGCTGTGCCAGAGGAAGGGGGTGCTTTGGGGTGAGCAGGAGGCTGGTGAGCTCTGGTGAGGGGCTCCCATCGCCCTGGCTGACAGTGATCCCCACTTGCTGCCCATGTGGGGAGTGGAGACAGGGCTGTGCAAGCCTCAACACATTTCTCCATTTAAATATCTTTTGAGCTTAAAAAGTGGAGTCCAAAGCCTTTACCTCCTCCTCTTTCCCCTTCCCCATTCGGGTGCTTTGAAAGAGTTTTCTTTTCACTGAACAGCACTTTGCATCTCATGTAGAACCATCATTTGTGTTCCCTCCACTGCAACAGCCTCTGACGTTGTTTTGCTGAGAAGATTTCTCAGCATTTTGAAACCATGTTCACTCCTCCCTTGCTTGGGGTTCCTTTTTAACCCTCTGAGTTTCAGCAGCCCTGTTGCCAACTCCTGGGGGAATCTGCTGAAATTTGGGGGGGGCTCCAGGGACAAATTCTCTTTTCCTCTTCACTTATCAGCTTCAAAGTGCCCGTGGGATTTTGTCCACACGGGGAAATCCCTTTATGTGGTTGTGCTGGATGGATTATTCTGTTGTAGATAGGCTGGATTAGCAGCCTGTGGAGCTGAATTTAGACTGGAATAAGAGTAAATCCTTGCCACACTGGCAAATCCTCCTCATGGAGACACAGTTCCTGTCCACAGAAGATAGGAAGACAGCTGCTTTGCCAAATGCAAGGAAAAAAATTGGCTATCTTGGCAAAAGGACCCATGGCAGAGTCCTTTCTTCATGGCAGGGGCAAAGGTGTGTGAGGAGTATCTTTGCAGAAGTGCTGATGCCCAAGGCTCAGGGCTTCTGCTCCTTCCTGCTGACGTCTAACTGGTGTCATCCATTGGCCAATAGGCCATGATTTTCATGAGAACCCCCATCAGGGGTTTGAAATCTGTCCCAGCAGTCACCAAAATCAATAAAACCCCAGCCATGGGCTTTTCAGTTTCATCAGACTGTGGGTTGTCCTACAGACCTCTTTGGGAAGGTGTCCTACAGCAGCTGCCCTGCCCAGGCACACCAGTGTCCTCCCAGCATTGCTCTGCTGCTGGAACTCAATCCCCTGGGCTTTGACCAGGCTCAATAATTTAATTCTGCCTTCTGTGGGATGGGGAAAAAGTAGGAGAGGAAAAGAGGGAAGACTAGAAAGGTGCTTGAAGATCCCTAGCAGTGTTTTGTGCTTGACATCGGAAGCTTTTCAAAGTCTTCCAGAGGAGCTTAGAGGAGTCCACAGGTAGGACGTGCTGTTAAACTTCCTGGCATCTCTTAATCATTAGCTGCATCCAAAGGGAATTAAAGAATGTCAATCAACATAAATTATTCTTCATGGGAGCATCAGCAGTGTGGGCAGTTTTTATTGTAACTTAAGCAAGAAATTGAAATATCAGCATCGGGGTGTGAAATACTCCACTGCAGCAAACTGCTCTTCATAAGGCAGGAGGAGAAATGTAAAGAAGATTACACCCTATTAGTCCCACTAGAATTTTGCTCTTAATCTGCCTTAAATTGAAAAATTGTTTGGAAGTGTTCGCAGCTTTCTTTCAGGCCTGAGAATTACATCATATCTCATAGCACGAAGTTAAAGCTTGAGCCCTATTAGGGGTGTTTGGTTCAATTTGAGGCACTTGAATGCACAATTTCGATTGGATTCCTAATATTTTGGAGAGCTGGGAGGGTTGTCTTCCCATCAGAACGTAAGAATGACGTTTGGTAAATATCCAGGGGGAAAAAAAATCCTAGGAAAACACGATGGGTTTGTTTCCATTGCACATAATAACGCTGGAAGATTTCATCTGGGCTTCTGATTGTATTAAAATATTAAAGATGGAATGTAAAATGATAATAAAACGTCAGCATTAATATTTTAGTACAATCCAGAGGTTGAAAGGAAACATTAAAACTGCAGAGGAATCATCGGGTGAGGAAGGGGGATTGTGGACTTCATGGCCATCATCAGCTGGGTCTGTCTTCTCTGCATCTCAGCTACGACCTGCCCACTAGACTTGTCACCTGAGGGTTGTGTCCTTCTCTCTCCCCTCTTCATCCAAGGAATTTCTTTAGGCTCGGGTGGAGGCTGAGGCACAAAGGAGGAGAAGGTGTCCTGGCTGGATTTGGAAATGAATGACTCCTGATCTTTAAGTTCACACCAAAGAGACGGACGCACACGGAGGCCCCTGTGCTGCAGGGCACCGTGGAGAATGTCACTGAGCTTGGAACTCACAGCAGAAGAAATTTCCTTGCAGGGAGAGAGATTATGTCTACAGTATGTCAAGAGGAAAAGGAAAGAGAAAGAAAAAGACTCTGGGGGGTAATTTTTATAGCACGCATGGAGAGAAGAGACAAACTCTGCAAGCTCCCAACAGCTATTGCTGCACAATTCCTGTTAACTTTCTGCTTGGAAGAACAGGAAGGGTTGGAGAGCAAATGTGGGCACGATGCTCTTGACCAGTGGCCTTACTGGGGACATTCATCCTCTTGCTCTTAACCTGCTGGTTTATTTTGAGGGAGCTGGGACGTGGATGGATGTGTGCTGAGATTCTCTGCTCTGCTGGGGTGTCCTCAGCACACTGGGGATTTGGGGATGGAAACACAGCCAGAAGAGAGGGGGGTGACCCCACAGGCCTGTGAGAAATCAGGGCTATGTTTCAGATGCTGATAGTCACCCAGAGGAGTTTGATTTCTGTGGGAATTGGGGCTACCAGGGGCTCAAACAGGAGTTTCAGTTTCTTTTAGGTGTGTTCTGGTTTTGCCATTAATAACTGCCTCTGTTGGGCTGCAATGAAATACCCACTGAAGGTCAAAATTACATGGGCTATTTGAACCAGTAAGCCTTGAACCTCCCCCTTTAGGTGTCCAGTGCTAACAGCTTCAACTCTTATATTACCAGGTAGAAGATTAATGGTTTGGAGAAACCTGAAGAAATTTGCTTTGGATGTTTCTCTCAGACACAGAACTTGTGGTCATGGATTTTCTAACCCTCACTATCTTCTGGGGGGTGGGCAGAGCTTGGCAGTTCCTCTGAAACCTCCAAAGCCTGGGAGTTTTGCCCTCTGGTTTGCTCTGAGGTGAGCTCCAGCCATGGAAACAGAACCTCAGAGGCATCATCGTGCTTGGGGCTGGAGCTTGATGTGTATTTAACTCCTGCTGAGGAGAAGACTTTGAACAGGAACTTTTTTTGACCTTTGCTTGTGCCTCTAATGCTTTATTCTCCAGCCAGTGACTGATGGGTGAATAAAGTCCCAGAAAGTCCCCAGAGCTTCAGAGAAAGCCAGTAGCTTTAAGCTCCAAACTCTCACAGCTCTTTCAGTAAAGTGCTGAGGAGGGATGGGAGGGAGGAACACCTGAGATGCTCCTGGAGAACCCCTGCCAGGGAACACTGCACCTCCCACAGCCAGTCCAGCCACCCTGCACAGTGCCTCTGCCTCCCAGGAGCACTGTCCTTCCCTGTACCCTCCTCTTCCTCACTCCTACATGTCAGGGCTGTGGTTCAGCACAGGGCTTGCGGGCACGATTCAGCTCATGCCTGTGCCCCTGGACGTTGGCAGAGCTCTTCTTGCCTTGAACTTGTGAGACCCTACCTCCAATACTGCATCCAGTTCTGGTGTCCCCACCAGAAAAGGGACAGAGAGCTGTTGGAACGAGTCCAGAGGAGGCCACAAAGATGATCCAGGGGCTGGAGCATCTCTGCTGTGAGGAGAGGCTGAGAGAGAAGACTCTGGGGGGACCTTAGAGCTGCCTTCCAATACCTGAAGGGAACCTCCAGGAAGGCTGGAGAGGGACTTTTCCCAAAATTACCCAGTGACAGGACAAGGGGAAATGGTTTTAAACTGGAGGAGAGCAGGTTGTGACTGGATCCTTGGAAGAAGTCCTTCAGTAGGAGGGTGGGGAGACTCTGGACTAGATTGCCCAGAGAGGCTGGGGGGGGTTCCTCCCCGGCCAGGTTGGATGAGACCCTGAGCAACCTGCTCTAGTTGAGAGGTGTCCCTGCCCATGGCTGGAGGTTGGCTGAGATGATCTCCAGGGTCCCTTCCAACCAAAGCCATGCTATAATTCTATGATCTGCTCTTTCCCACTGCTGGATCTGCAGCAGTAGACTTGTGGCAGAACAAGCAGACCCCATGTAGCTGTTTCACATCATTACCCTCCTCAAACCCTTAGAGACAGGGATGGCAGTTTGGAGCACACAACCTCTGTGGCTTTTGGGGTCATGCTGCACTGTGCAGAACTTCAGGAGTGGGGCTGAGTCCCCACCTAACTCACCTCCTGGGGAGTGACCCAGCTTGTGCCTCTGTAAATAGTTCCCATCTGTCCCTCTGGTGCCTCGGGAGGCTGGGAGGAGAAGATCAGTTACAGACAACTGGGATCTCCAGCCCGTTTTTGCCACCATGCCAGAAATCTGCCAGCTCATAATTAGCCTCCCTGAATAATTCATCCCAGACCCTGCGTCCATCAGCCCCGACAGCCGCCAGCGAAACGGGGGCTTGGAGAAAATGATCCAGGCAGCAGTTTTTTAAATAGAAAAGAGAGAGCTATGGGTGTCTATGCCTGTATATAAATATCTATTATGTACAAATATCTAAAAACACATATATCCATCTCCCCAGGCAGACACATCCATGCCCGGCGTGCTCGCTCGATAATAAAAGCTCTGCTTGTATCGAATGGATCCAACCTCTCACTGATGTAACTGATTAAACCAATTGGCTTTTAAGACATATTTATATCTCTTTTTTTTTTTTTACAGTCTAAAAATACCCTGTGATTCTGAATGGATCTGTTTTTAGGCAGCTGAGTTTAGACATACCTCCAGAGCCTCTGTTTTGTTGGTGTTTTTTGGAAATCAGGCGAGGAGATCAGAGGTTTGAGGTCCTGGCAGGAGCCCTCAGATCTTCTGTCTCTTTAAGGCTTCATCACACTCCCTCTCTCTGTGTTTTCATTCTTAAATACGGGATGTGTCCGTGCTGTATTAATTTATAACAATAGCTGCTGGTGCTGGGGAGTGAACAGGGCTACGAAACCTCTGCCATGGCAATTAGAGCTCTGATTTCTGCTGAAGGAAGGTTGCTGTAAACCAAGACTAATTAATTGCTTTAGGAAAAAAAATAAAATAAAATAAAGAAACCACACAACCTGGGCCAAAATTCTCGTCCTGTCATGGTTTGAAAATGAAGCAGCACTCCTGGGTTTTGCCTGGCTGCCTGGTGTGTGTGGTGAAGCCCTACAGCACACTACAGGTGGTAACTGCAGGTGAGGGGGTGTTGCAGAGCACCAGCCTCCCTTCCTTTCCACACTTCCATCATCCCAGAGGCACGTCAGGCGTGTGGCAGGGGGTGGTTGGTGGCTCTTTGCTTTCCCCCCAGCCCCCCTGGGTCGTGCTGTTGGGTCCTTCAGCTAACACCGTGCTTCAGCACAGGGTTCTTCCATGCAAACAGGGCTGGAGAAGGTGAGAGAGTGATCTCGAAGGTGGAAAGGCGTTTAGCTGGGGCAAGGGGGTGGGACCTTTGTGGTAGTTGCAAGGAATAAATGGAGTGAACAGTCACATCCTCAAAACACAGCAGGCTGGCTGATACCAGCCCAAGTCTGGGATCTCTAGACCACAAGGTGGGTGCTGTGGTCCTGAGCACCTCACAGCCTTTCCCCCTCTCTTCCCCAGCTCTGTCTGGGGCCCTCAGGATCATGATGTATGGTGGAAGGAGAGAGACTTTGACCAGCTCTGAAATGCTGGGACCTGTGTGGTTTTCAATATTCAGAAAGTGTCCTGGGGACTGAAAGAAGTTTATTAGCTTCACATTAGAGCAGACCAAAGCAACCTCTAGATGAAAATGTTTCTCTGAGTGAGAGAGGGGGAGGGAAGGTGGGGGGGCCAGCCTGCTGTTGGGGTGTTTAGAGATACCAGGCACGGGCAGCTGGGGCATCTGAGGTCCAGTCCCAGCTGGGGAGGTGAGAGCTGCTGGTGGGCAGAGCAGAGAGAACATCTGGGTCCTCCCCACACCACCATGTAACCTCAGGAAAATGCACCTGCTCTCAATGAGCCCAGACCCTCCACCAACACAGTGTGCAGCCACGTCACAGCCGTTGGACTCTGGCCCTCAGGAAGCCCTGGGAAACTGGGCCACCAAAGGCCACTGTCCCCAGGTGTGCTGGCCCCAGACCAGGGGGGTGGGTGCTGCCTCCATCCCAAGCCACCCTCGCTGGCCAGCAGCTTTAAAGCGAGGCAGCAGAGGGTGACTGCAGTAATGAAATGTTCTGCAGTGACAAACAGCAGCAGGAGAGGTGCTGGCAGAAGGTCACATGTGTTTCCACCTCCTTTCTCCAGCTCTGCTCAGTGATCCCAGGCAGGGGTGTGACACCACCTGCTAACACACCGCTCGAGATGACTGATCCAAGTAGAAGTGACAGCTCTTGGCAACACATCACGTTGCCTGAAAATTCAACCCAGGTCCTCCAAAATGTTCAGCTGAGAGTCAGCAAGGTGGATTCTGGCTGCTGCCCCTCTCAGCTCTTTCACAGAGCAGCGATGGAGAAGGACCCAGAGCACAACTCCCCATGATGTCTCTTGCCCCAGCAGGGAACGTGGCCATGCCCTGGGGGGTTGGAAGGAAGGTCTGTCCACCACAGTGGGCTCTGGAGGCAGCTTTGGGCTGCTGCTTTGAAAGGACCCGTGTCATAGCCCAGATTTGGTGCATAAACCCACCTCTTCCACCCATCTCCAGAGCAAAGAGAGTCACCCAGGTAATCCCAGCCCTTGGGTTCCTGCTGTTGTGCAGTGAGTGGGTCAGGAGGGATATGGGTGCAGGACATTCTAGGGCCAGCTAGTTATCCATGCACCCACCCAGCCAGATGTGGTAGTGGGAGGTGGGGAGGTTTTGGGGGCGTGGAGGAGGATAACATGCAAGTGAGGGTGGAGGCACGTCCATGACCATGCCTGGGGAGCCAGAACACCTGCAGAGGGTGTGATGGGTTACTGAGGTACATGTGGGATGTGGAGAAGGAGCTGTCAGTGGTGGGACAGGTGCCTCTGTGAGCTTTGTGTCTGCACAAGGGCTTCCAACAGCCCTGCCATGAAGAACAGGGCACTGGGACCCCAGCTGCTTTCTCTCTCTCAGCCAGCACTTAAACACCAACACAACAACACTGCATTATTTAAAAGTCACTGTGCCTGACCCTACAAGGACCTTTCCAATCACCTGAATGTCAAGGAGGAAGCTGGTGCTGCTTCACTGGTGACTGGTGGATTAACCTCCTCCTCATTTACAGCATGACCGAGGTGAGAGGCAACGAGCCTGGGGGGTGGTGCACGAAGGGCTGGGGATGGAACCACCACAGTCACCCCCATGGAGAGACCCACGGGGCTGATCCTCGGGGCTGGGAAAGCCAAGTGAGAGGAAGGATCAGTCCCCAGGGAAGGAATACAAATTTAGGAGCAGGAGCTGTTAGAAGAAGCTGTTCTCAGGCTGTGTTGCTCAGACCTATCGAGCTGAGTTTGTTGCTGGGTCTTGGTGGCTACTAGTGGCCAACGTGTCTGCCCATCTCTCAGAGCTAGAAGGCCACAATCTGTGGCTGCAGTGCCAGGATGGACATGTGCTGGGGCTGGGGCTGGTGTGGTGTGCTGAGAACCATCGGGTTGTTTGGTTCTTGCTGCCCAAAGCTTCTCCTCAGCAGGGTTTCACCTGCTGCCCCCACCCCCTTCTCTTGGGACAAAGCAGGTTTGGCCATGGGCTTTTTATTGCTTGTTTCCCAAGCTGCAAACCCTTCTTGCTCCCCAGCTGCTGTTAGGAAATCAAATGTTTTCAACCTCCTGTCCCTTTCTCTGCCTTTGAAGAGACTTTTTCCTTTTCACAAACTTTTAGAGAAACCTGTTGCAAGGCTGAAAGTCATTATCTGCAAGTCACTGTTGGAATGAGGTTGTGAGCAGTAGCAAAAGTCAGAAACTAGGATCTCTCTGCAAGCAAAAATCCTCAATCACTTGATAAACAACCAGTGCTATGTGGCTGTATCTAACAAATGTTGTTTTGGAGAGGAGAAAAGGTCACCAGTTGCAGTGGTGGCATTTCACCCCTTCCCACCTCATTAGAGGCTTTTCCCAAGTAAGTCACTAGTTTTATTTATTTAACAATGAGACTGATTTTTTCCCTCTTGCCTGGACAAAATATGAGCCCAAGCATCTTTGCAGGAGGAGAGGCACCACCTTAAGAGGTGCTTAGTGCTTAGGTGCTCCTCACATTCAACGCACCTGAGAGGTGGCACTTGATAAGAGTGAGAATTAAGCTGCTGGGTGTGCTGGTGAAGTGAGAGGATGTTTCACTGGGCAGGGCCAGGATCTCAGGTGCTGGGAGGTGTGATCACAGCCTGCTTTGGAGGAGGAGACATCCAGACAGCTCCGTGGAAGGAGACTGCCTACAGTGTGGGATCTGGAAGCTGTGCTCCCAGCCTGGCTGGAAGCCCTTGAGGATGCTCAGCAGAGGGGTGCTCCTGCCTCGCTGTGTGGGAGGTGAGTGTGGCACTGAGCAGATGGTGTGGGGGGACACCCCATGCCACATTCAGGCATCTCTGGGTGCTCACGTGAGCAGAACATCACCAGCTCTCTGTCCTGGGCAACAAGGGTGGAATTATTCAAGGTTTACCTGTTAAATAATTGGAGCTGTCTTGGTCACAAGCTGCATTTTTTGTTATTCTTCATCCCATGGTGACTTTTGATAGCCCTGAATAAAGTACCCCTGATAGCAGCACGTGACAAGGAGAGGGCTGGGGCTTGTCCCTTTCCACTTGTGGCCATTCTGGAACTACCTCTTAGGTGGCTTGATATTTTTAGCACATGCAAGGACAGGTATATTTGTGCTTCCCTCTTTTATTTGTACTTTGAAAAGACCTAAAAGTTACAACCATGGGTTTGTCTTTGTAAATGCCACAAATACCATATTTCCCCTTTCCTCTACTGATGGTGTGCTGCATCCTGCTGCCTCTCCAGGCAAGGCTTGCAGGTTACACATGGATGAGAAGTTCCCCAAATCTAGCTAGAATGGACTCAGCCTTCAGGGTGCAGTAGACAAGTGAAATTTCCCAATAGCAGCTGCATATAGGAGATTTTGACTCATATCTAGGCACCTAACCCCCACGGACTGACTGTATAGCAAGGCTTAGGCTTCTCACAAGCACCTTTTAAAACTTGCTCTCAGAATCCTATATGGATTATAACTCATTAGAACAGCTGAGGAGGGCTCCAGAATGGATAAGGCACTGGTAAAACAGATTAGTTAGACTACAGAACAGATCTGAAAGCGTGAGCAGCTAGGGAGATTATTAGTTCAAGAAGATGAGATTAGATAGAGCAGCTCTTCTTCTGCTCCCTTGGCTTTCCTGTTCAATCTCCCAGCCAAAACCAGCTCGTGCAACAATGCCAAAAACCAAAACACGTTTCCTCTAGGCTTCAAAATCAGGCAGCATTTGAATTTGTCCAGAACTCTGCCTCCATCCCAGCCTGCCTGAAAAGAGGAAGGGGAGTGGTGGCAAACAGCAAGGGCTGGGGCCTGAGGTCTTCTTTAGAGCTGGGTTGCAATGAGCAACCACTCTCAGATCTCATCAGTTTTTAGTTATCTGGAGCTAAAAATGAGGGGAAGAGCCCAGACAGACAAAATCACTCGGTGCTTGCTTTCATTTCTATCTCTGCTCCACACCAGCAGTTGCTGAAGTTGAGTCTTTGGGTGTCTTGCTTATTGTTGCTGGAGGTTTTTAATGTTTATTTTTCCAGAAACAATAATTCCAATGGGTGGAAACACAGTTAAAGCTGCTTAAAGCAATTAACTCGTTTGCTTTGGTCCACGCTGCTGGATATTATTGTTTGCTGGAAAACGTCATCCATTTGTTTATATTAAAGAGGAAAAGTGAGAGATTTGCAGGGAGGAGGTTGCAACGAGATCGTTCTGTCCTAGTGGGCCATAAACTGTTCATCTAGCAGGAGTGAGCTGAGCACTTGCAGACTCCACATGTAGATGGTGTAATCACCTTGTTAACACACTTTCCAGCAGTAACTTCCCCGACTCCTGCCTGCTCTGGAATATTCATGTGCTCATGCATCATTTTAATGAACTTATCAACACATTCATAAGCTATTAATTAAACATTTATTAGGAATTATGCTTTGGGATCACCTCAGGTGTAACTCCTGGTGTTACAAACACAACACCTCAGCCCTGAGTTTTACCAGCCCAGCGCACAGGGTGAGGACGACCCCTCTGCAAGGTGCAAGGCTCCTTCCCTTCCATCCTACCCAGCCCTCACCCCTGTCTGGCTCAGCTCTTACTAATCGGCGTATTCTGCTTCCCTGGGCATTGTGGAGACGAGCTGGTAGGAGAAAAAGAGCCAAATTCTCTGGGTGATGGCCCCCATCACCAAGGCAAATGTGTGCTGCGGGGCAGCAGCACGCGCAGCCCCGGCAGAGCCCCGCTGCAAATGTTACAGGGATTTCCAGAGGAGAATTAATGGACTTTCCTTGGCTAGTGTAGAAGAAAATGTTCTACGTGTGGTTGTTTATTATTTCTGTTACAGTCGCTGTTCTTGCTTATTGCTTCCATCTGTTGGCATCAAACTATTGGCTCTTGTCTTATCGCTGGGATGGAAATTCGCGGGCAGGGAGCGTGGTTTGGTGAGAGGCAGAACAAAGGCACCTGAAAGAATGAGGTGTTTAAAGACTGGGATGCCTCGGTATCAGTTCCAGAGAGGAGCTCAGCTACTTAATTCCCAGAGGTTTCAATCAGAAAGAAATATTAGATTGGATGTTTGGAAGGATTTGTTTACTGAAGGAGTGGGGAGGCATTGGACCAGGTTGTCCAGGGAGGAGGTGGAGTCCCCATCCCTGGAGAGGTTCAAAAACAGTGTGGAAGTGGCACTTGGGGACATGGTTTAATGGTCATGGTAGTGTTGGGTGATGGGGAGACATGGTTTAATGATCATGGTAGTGTTGGGTGATGGGGAGACATGGTTTAATGGTCATGGTAGTGTTGGGTGATGGTTGGACTTGATGATCTTAAAGGTCTTTTCCAACCTTAATGATTCTACGTTTGATGGCTTGAAATACTAAGTGCATAAATTGTTATCCTTCAAGTTTTCCAAAGCCATTTGCCCCAAACCATCACCTCTCCAGCTGGTGCCTCAGGAGATCAGCTTTGTTGTACAAGATTCTTGGGGAACCGATCGACCCAGACCACGTCCTGCTTAAAGAATACTTCAACTCCTACCTGGACCTAAGTTGTTCTCTCATTCTTCCTCCCTGCCCCTCCTCTTCAGTGCTGCCAGGTTGACCAGGACAGGACCAAGCAGCCAACTGGGAGATCCAGAATCATCACTGGAAATAAAGCTACTTTCTGGATCCACCAACACCCTTAGTTGAAGGAGCACAGGCTGGTTTGGGGGCACCATGGACCTCGCTGGTGTCTGGGAGCCTCCACAAGCAGAACCCTCCACGTCTGCTGCAGGCAGGGTTGGTTCTCCAGGGCCTTGAGGGACCTGCTAAATGATCCCGTGCAGGTGGCACCAGCTTTGCTGCTCGTTTGGATGGGTTGGCAGGAGCTGGAGATGCTGCACCAGGTCCTGTGCTGTTTCATAAATTTTAATCCTCACTTTGAATTTTCCAGCAGAATGGGTTTGCTCTTCCTCTGGGCTGGAGGGAAACTTCGTTACCCTGGAAACATGAAGAGGCCAGATCCATCGTTCATTGGCAAGAGGGAGAAGGAGGTGACAAAAGTGTGATGAGGAAGACCAAGGGAGTAAAAGAGCCTTTCAGAGGAGGCATCTTCACCTGCTGCATCAAGGCTGGGGGCAGGGAGTGCTCAGGGCACCACCAGTGCTCAGGATTTCCCAGTGCTTCGTGCATCTCCCACAGCAGCACACTCACTGGAGCAATTCTGCTCAACTTTGACACTCAAGCAACGGGTGATGGATTAATGTTAATATCTCCTTGCTCCCTGCCCAGCTCTGGCAGCCTGGAGTCAGCTCCCACTTGGAATCTTTAATCTTTTACCTCATTTCAACCTGAGGTGATGTGTGTGTGGAGCACAGCTGAAGGTCAAAGAGCTGCTTGGTGAGGAGCTGGCCAAGATGTAGGACAAGAGCAGGAGTCCTGGTACCCCATGTGGGAACAGGAGGAAGACTTGGAGGCCACATCCCCTTTGCAGGGAGCCCACAAGGACAACAAAGCAACTCTGCTAAAGTCAGGCAGGAGTTTACATCTCCTGCTTAATTGGCTTTGAGAGGAAGCCAGTGGGTCAGTGGGCAGCTTGCCCTTGCAAGCAGCTGGAAATCAAATCTGCCTTTGGCTACAGGTGAAGTTCTGGGTGTTGTGTCCTTGGTGACAGCTTCAGAACGAATCACAGGAGGTGTCTCTTCTGCACTGTGGCATCTGGCACCAGCACCCGGGGGGAACGTGGAGCTTGTCCTGGGTCTGTGCCCTGGCAGAGCTCCACCAAGGTGCAGCAGGCTGCAGAGCTTCCACTTGGGGGTCTCTGTGCTCAGCCTTTGAGTTACTTGGTGTCAGCGTGTGTCCTGGAGGGTACAGGGCAAGAAAATCCACAGTGCCACAGAGTCCTATTTATTTTTTTTCCCCTGTGAACTGAGAGCTCTAGAGAAGATAAATGACTCTTTAGTGTCTTGGTGACCTCTGAGCTTCCACTAAAGGGAAAACAATGCAGATCTCTGTTCTCCCCACTAAACTTGCAGGAGTCAGACTCAGGAATTCTTTTCCCTGTTGGAAATTGGAGCAAAGAGCAGGTGAAAAAGGACACTGCACTGCCCCATCCAGCTGCTTAAAGTTGGGAGATGTAGTTCCTGCCCCCCTGAGTTCCCTGGGCTCACCTCCTGTTTCCATTCCTTGATGATAGAAGTGCCCCTCCTGCACTTTGCCTCCCTGCTGCCCTCCAAAGCCCCAGCTCATATTAATCTTCTCTCTCCTTGCTGAGTTGCAAAGTGCTTAAAGGCAAGGGCTCCATTTCTCTGCTCCTGGAAAGTCCCCTGTGCTCTCGTGGCACCAATGCAAATAAATACCTGGAAATAAGTTGTACACTTTCATCCACAGTGCCCCCAGAGCCACGGGGGGCCTGGGGTTGGCCCCAGAGCTGGCAAGGGTGATAAGGAGAGGGCAGGTTCCCCTTGCCTTGCCCCAGGGAGAGGTCAGGTTCTTCTTGCCTTGCACCAAGGAGAGGTCAGATTCTCCTTGTCTTGCCCCAAGGAGAGGGCAGGTTCCCCTTGCCTTGCCCCAAGGAGAGGGCAGGTTCCCCTTGCCTTCCTAAACTGCAACCTCCTCCATCTGCTCCCTTCACACCTCACTCTGCTCCCCCCAACCCCCAGAATTGCTTCCACATCTCCAGGTTTCCACTCCTCACAGCCCCACGTCCTCCTCTTCCACAGCCACCCTGCTCCTCTCAGCTCTTCCAGCCTCAGCTCACCTCCAAAGCAAGCCTGGGGAAGACAAGAAAATAGAACTCTGTCCCTTGGAGCAAGCAGGTAGCCAGCGTGGGGCAGGTGAAAGTTGGTTTTGGCAGAGTTGGAGATGTGCTGAGAGGTGTGGGCTGCCAGGGGAGGCAGAGCTGTGCCGCCTAGATTCTAACATGCCACTGCCATCTGCGGGGCTCTCCTTGCTAGCAGCAAGGCTCGGGAGGATGCTGAGCGGGGTTATGGTTCCAATCTCCTCTCCCAGGGAAGTTTGCAGCCCCTTTCCTCTCCCTCACCCTGTTGCTGGAGCAGTGGCAGCAGCAAAGGCTCTTTCACAGCCTGGTTTGGCTGCAGTTCAGGTGAAAACAGAAGCCAGGCGTGTTTGCTGGGCTGTACCTGCCTTCCAGAGCCCTGTTCGTGCCTCCATGGCATTGTGGGATTAAAGCCTCATTAAGCACACAATGAAAGCCTTTGATAGCGCTCTGCCCCCTGCTCCTCCTCCACTTTCTGCATTTCTCCTACCCCGTCCTCTTTTTTTTCCTCTCCTTTCCCTCTTTTTTTCCTCTCCTTTCCCTCTTTTTTTCCTCTCCTTTCCCTCTTTTTTTCCTCTCCTTTCCCTCTTTTTTTTTTGCTCTCCTTTCCCTCTTTTTTTTTTTCCCTCTTTTTCCCTCTCCTTTCCCTCTTTTTTTTCCTCTCCTTTCCCTCTTTTTTTTCCTCTCCTTTCCCTCTTTTTTTTCCTCTCCTTTCCCTCTCCTTTCCTTTTTCTTTTCCCCCCCCTCCTTTCCCTCATCTTCTTTTTCCTCTCCTTTCCCTCTTTTTTTCCTCTCCTTTCCCTCTTTTTTTTTTTGCTCTCCTTTCCCTCTTTTTTTTTTTGCTCTCCTTTCCCTCGTCTTTTTCTTTTTTAATCTAGTCTTTTTCCCACCTTCTTTCTTTTCCTCAGTGATTTCAGGGATGTTCTGGAGTCGTACCTCACTGAGATAGGATGCAGTTGAAAGGTGTGTATCCTGCCTGGCCCTTACACCAGCGTTTCTAGCAGTTTTAGCATGTCACCTACTGCACATCAGTGCAGCTCTGCCAGCCTGGGGGAGCAGAGGACACTCCGCAGCTCAGTCGGTGCAGAGAGGGGGAAGAACATAAGCAGGTCCCCAGAGCAGAGGTCTGATGTAAATCCAGGAGTAATTCCCCTGCTGTTGGGGAAGCTGCTTCCCGTTTACACCAGGTGATCAGTAGCTGGTGTTCAGCAGCCACTTTGCAGCCTGGTTGCTGAGAGCTGCAGGGTCTCCAGCAGCCGCCGTAGAACGTTCGGAGTATTTTTAATAAAGGTGCTGAGACCAATCTACTCCTGTATGGCAAACGTGACAGCAATTTAGATTGAAAGCCTCTGTTTTCCAGACAGACACTCAGCCAGTTAGTGCAAACAAAAAGGCACTTGTAACTCCAGTCCTTTAATCTTACTCTCTGCTTCATGATAGATAAGGCGTCTTGACATCAAATTGCACTAATATGGTCCTCTGAAGATTAGCACTGTGGACAATGCTTGTCGTCTGGCTTTCCCTGATATGTGTTCCGAGTTGTAGCAAGGTCTAGTGGTCAAAGCAGGGATGCTGGGATGGAAAATGGGCTGCTCTCTACTCTCCCTGCCTCCAACTTCTACCCTGTCCACGGCTGACCTTGCCTCTTGTTTTTTGCGGTGGTAAAATGGGCATAATAGATATTAATTGCTTGGGGGGGAGCTCGTTGGGGGATGGCTAATGATTATTGGCTTGAAAATTACAGAGAAGAGAGAGGAAGGAGCAGAAGGAAGGTTTTGCAATGAGCACTGGATGCAGGGGCTGCTTCTCTAGAGATCTCGGAGCCTTTTCCTGCAGATGGTCTCATTCCTCTCCTTTGAACAAAGGGGCAAAAAAACATAAGGTCAAGTGATTTGCCCAAGGTCGTATGAAAAGTCTGGGAATGAACCCAAGTGTTGCAGGTGCTGCTGGCCTGCTGTAGCCAGTGGGTTGTGCTGGCTGGTCACAGACAGGCTCTTGATGCCCACTGACACCCCACCGTGTGCTTCAGTGCGTTGGGCAGAGCTGGGAGCCACCCCAGCAGCATTTGAGGGGGAAGTGATGGCTGCACAGCAGCTCTGCTTCCATGCATCCCATGGAAGGCCAAGGAATATAAAGCCTGGCTCATTTTTTCTCCCAGTTTATTTCCAGGTAAAGCCAGAGTGGCCTCTGGAAGAGGGGGGCTGATCTGCTGGGGTGGGTGTGAGAAGATGATGGGAGCATGGAGACACTTTGTGCTCCCAGACTCAGCAGCATGTTCCTTCCATCTTCCAAAGGACTCTCAAGTACCCCAGGCATCAAAACCAGCCTGAAGCCCACCTGGATCTGCCATGAGTCTGGGGTGAGCCTCTGCTGAGCCCAAAGCCCTGGGCTTTGCTTTTGTTGGTTACTTGAGGCTGCTGGGCTCAGCCGTCACCTTGCACAAGGCTGCATGTGCCATTCTCAGGCAGCTTCTGCATCCCATGGCTCACCCCCACCCTTCAGAGAAGCTTCACTGCTTCCATGGAGAGGGGCCTGTCCTAGTACCCCACTATTCACCTGGCTGCTTGGCTTTGAGTGGGTTTAGCACTGAAAATGAAGAAGACTCTCCTGGACTGCAGGTACACTTGCAGGTACTGCTGCCTACCCCCCAGCACAGCCTGCTGCATAGAACACCCCCAAAGCAAGGAACCTACCTGCACACTGCAGGCACGGGCACCTCAGGGGTGTCTTTTGTGCCTGATTTTGTCCTGCAGGTCTGCCAGGATTGATTCTTTGCCTGGGCAGTGCAGGGGCACCACGGGCTGGGGCAGTTGTAGCCCAAAGCTCATCTGCACCAGTGCTGGTGGCTCTGTGCCCTGCTGGCCCCAGGCTCGCAGGGGCAGGAGCAGCCCCACTCCTGCCTGCAGGGACCAGTCCGTGGGCACTCAGCTATTGCCAGGTATGGGTACCAAAGAGCTCCTGCACTAGCAAGAGCCTTTTCTTCTTCTTGTTGTTGATTCAAAGGCTTTGAAATGCATGTTTCACTCTTTTGTGTTCTGACATGACAAAGGGCTATTTTAATAGCTGTGTATTAAATCTGTGCAGAGGGAGGAAAAGGTGCACTGGCTTAGCCTGTAGTTCAGGGAGCTGAGCTGTTATCAACAGCCCCTTTCC
>NW_008587461.1:0-3672 GCF_000691845.1 Merops nubicus | reverse complement strand
CTGCCCCAGCCTCTGCTCCACGCGTGTCCACATCCAGCCTCGAAAGGGGATACAGCACAATGCAAAGGGCTGATCCTCCTCTCCTGTTCCTCCCCTCCTGATGAAAACCCTGAGATTCCTCACTTAGGGCACATCCCTTTCAGTTATTTCCATGCCAATACAAACAGAGCTCTCCAGCTCCTGGTGTCCTGGTTAAGCGTGGCCCTGGATGGAACCAGCCTGAGCGGGGCAGGGGGAGAGGAAAGCACCACGGAGGAGCTTGAGAGGCAAAGGACCCAGAGAGCGACTCGAAATGTGGAACTTGACAGCTCTGTGGCAAGGTCTGGCCCCAGCACAGGCCCACGGAGGGGAAGGAGGCTCATCCAGCTGAGCCTGGGAAGGATTCCAAACCCTCGTCCTCGCGAGGCAACGGTGCACGGGGTGGTGTAAATATCTCCCAAACTCATCAGCCAGCTCCAGCAAAACGCACCCAGGAAGGGAACTGCTCCTGCATTTAAATCCAGGCACGGGGGCTCCTGCCTTTGAAACCCAGCGACACCCACCCCTCCACCAGCCTGGGAGCAAGGTACATTCCAGATGGTTCCCCCAGCCTAAAAAACGGCTCTGCACAGCCGATTAAATTCTGCTTGTTGTAATTAAGCCCGACACAATTAGCTGTCAAGCAGGGCACTCATCTGTTTTATGTTGCAATCTCTTCAACAGGCGAGGCTGCGAGACAAGATTGTCACTTTTGGAAAAGATTTTCATTAGTTACCCTGGGCTCTGTGTCAGACGATGAAATATAAAAATGTGCTCTGTAGCCAAGTCAGGGAAATTCTCATTTAATGTTCCACACAGTATTATGAAAGTAATGTACTCTGAAAATGAATGCATTTTGGAACATTTCGGAAGAAATGCAATTTGTCTGCTAAGTAATAACTGCATGTTCATGAATTTACTGATATTTTTTTCAATATGCCTTTCGTAAAGTTGGGAAGACTTTTTCTGACCTGAAATGAGAGGAAAAGAAACTGTTGCTTTTTAATGTTCCTCCTCCCTCCCTTTTTTATTTCTTTTCTTTATTTCCCAGCCCTCCTGCGCACCCTCAGTGGAAGAACCAGGCAGCGTGTGATGAAAGTGGAAGCTCAGCAGGGAAGAAATATTCAGCTCAATATGGAACAGACAGGGAATAATTGTGGTGGGTGAGGAGGAAGGGAGCTCCACCTTCCTGTGCCTTTAAGAACAGAGAGCAAGAAATCCCCTGTTGCTCCTCACAGCTCCACAGCCAGCATCTGTCAGTGGAGATGCAATTCCAGCTCCCCTGCTTTGGTGGGACTGTGCATTTTCTGCATTGCTGATGTCAGGGGCTAAGTGAGGGTCAACCACACAGAGCTGTGGGTGCTTCTCGCTGCCAAAGTTCTGATTTGCAATGGGAGAGAATAAGGAAGTACTCCAGGCTAGCAGAGCCTTCCCCTTGCCTTATAAATAGATGCTGGACCCTGGGGGAAATGCTTTAACCCTCTGTGTCCAGTGCACTGCCTCCCTCTGCTCTAGTTTGTGTAGAGAGGAGTCGTACCTCCAGCTCCAGGGCTGAAGCCTTCCAAGATTGAGTCCAGATCTGATGGTTTAAGCACAGGATCCCAGCATGGTGGGATTGGAAAGGACCTCTGGAGATCATCTCATCCAACCCCCTGCTCCAGCAGCTCACCCACAGCAGGGTGCCCAGGGTCACATCCAGGAGGGTTTGGAATCTCTCCAGAGCAGGAGACTCCACAGCCTCTCTGGGCAGCTGCTCCAGGCTCCACCCTCACAGCCAAGAATTTTTTCCTCCTGTTCAGATGGAACCTCCTGGGTTTCAGTTTGTGCCCATTGCCCCTTGTCCTGTCGCTGGGCACCACTGACAGAGTCTGGCCCCAGCCTCTTGCCCTCCACCCTTTAGTTACTGCCCAGCATTGATCAGATCCCTTCTGAGTCTTCTCTTCTCCAGCTGCACAGCCCCAGGGCTCTCAGCCTGTCCTGGTCCCAGAGATGCTCCAGCCCCTCAGCATCTCTGTAGCCTCTGCTGGACTCTCTCCAGTAGTTCTTTGCCCCTCTTGAACTGGGGAGCCCTGAACTGGACCAAACTGTGGCCTCAGTAGAGCAGAGTAGAAGGGCAGAAGAACCTCCCTCAACCTGCTGGTCACACTCTTCTGAATGCACCCCAGGAGACCACTGACCTTCTTGGCCATGAGGGCACATTGCTGGCTCAAACTTGTTGCTCACCAGGACTCCTGGATCCTTTTCCAGGGTCCTGCTTTGCAGCAGGTCAGCCCCTCACCTGTATTGGTCCCTGGGGTTATTTCCCCCTGGAAACTGGGACGTTGCACAGCCAGGAGGATGGATGGGAAGCAGAGCTCAGTGGCCACTGCAGTGCCAGCTGAACTTTCCATCAGGAGAGGAACGGCTGAGCCAGAGTCCCTGGGTTCAACCAAGCAGAAACTGGCTAGGGGGCAGAGCAGGAAATGAAAAACCAGAATAATGGCAACAAGTTGGAAAAAAAAGAGGAAAATAGGTGAGGAATTACAGGGAGAACTGGGACTGCAGCCACAGCTGGCATGAGTGAGCTCAGCAAGCTTCTGCATTCACTTAAGATGGGATTTGGCTAGTTGCAGGGGGGCCTGGTCCAGCCCTGGGCGAGCAGAGGCCGTGCTGTCCTGTGGCACTCCAAGCTGTGGTTAGAAATTCTTCTGCTCTGACCTGTTTCTTACCCCCCAGCTTGTGTCCTTCCAGCCCGATGTGGCCTTGAGCAGGAAGAAGTGGCAAGAGGCACGTGGTGCTGTCCTGGTAGCTGGGTACAACTTGGGGGTGTCACTTTGTGTTGAGGTGAAATATGGTTTTAGGATCATAAGAAGTTAGGTGCTGAAGTTTGCACCCTGCTGTGACAAACCTTCCCCAGCTTTGTTTGCTGCCTGTTACTGGCCATTAACTCCCCGGGCAGATTCTTATCCAGAATTCAAGTGGCTTTAATCAGGCTCCATTGACCCTCCTTGGGAAGGAATAAAGTTCATCCCAATTAACACCATCTTACCTCCAAATAGAAGCACCCCCCACGTGAGGTTCCGGATGCGTTTGAAAGATTTCTCTTTTATGGCACACCTTCTCCTCACTCAGATTTCCCTTGCAGCGAGGCCTTTTCTTGGAAAAAGCTCTTTTTTTCCCAGGAATGTTTCCAGAAGTTGTCTCATTCCTGCCCCGGGTGTCTGCTCAGAGCTGGAGTGGAGCCCAGGTCCATTAACGTTCAGCCACAGAAAAAGGGGCAGGAAAAACCCCGCAGGAGATGGAGCAAAGAAAAGCAGAGTGGGTGAGCAGGAAAACATTGTCTCTCCATTGAGATGGAGGAGGAGCAGGAGGAGGAGAAACCATTCCAAGGTGTGCAGGTCTTTGTTTGTGATTTCTCCATTGGGCAGGAGCCTCCAGGCCACCCTGGAGAGAGCACCGAGCAGGGAGGAGCCAGGCGAGGGGCACGTGGGGCTCGTGGCCACACGTTTCTCAAAAGCCAGGAGCACTTTTGGCACAAAAAGCAGAGCAGCAGGGCTTGTCCTCACCAGCACCTTCCCCTGCTGCAGCCCGAGGATCCCCAAGGAGCAGTGTGGAGCAAAGCAGGGCTCCCCCTCGTGTCCTCAGTGCTGATGGTGAGGATGGTCACACACACCG
>NW_008587460.1:0-7009 GCF_000691845.1 Merops nubicus | reverse complement strand
AGATAAGGAGAATTTACTACAAGAACAGTAAACAACAGCAGTAAAAATAGGTATAACAACATACAACGAAGGGTACAAAGGAAACAGATCCCCACACAGGCTCTGGACAGCAAAACCTCACCTTGCACCCCCCGGACCCAAACCCCCCAGTCCCGGCAGCCGCCCCTGCCCCGCGCCCACGCGCCGTGGACCTCCTGGCTGCTCCAGCTCTCTGCCCAGCCAGAGCTCTTGCCTGACTGCAGGGGAAAACCAACCCTATCCCAGCCCAACTGGGACAGCTGTGTACTGAGCACGTGTACTCAAAGCAATCCCTTCAGGGTTTGTTTGCAGCCCCAGCAACAAATGCTAGAATAT
The DNA here is from genome assembly GCF_000691845.1 of Merops nubicus. NCBI lineage: Eukaryota > Metazoa > Chordata > Aves > Coraciiformes > Meropidae > Merops > Merops nubicus. Next base: position 6,655 of record NW_008587460.1, on the reverse strand, counting down.
ATCTTCTTAACAAAAGCTCTTACCCAAGATCAACTTTGCAAACATCTCCTGCCCTCCCTTTTGAACATCACAGCTGTACCTGAATCACTTAGAAGGCACTGAGCTCCCACTGGCTTTTAAGAGGGTTTTCATGGGTAGTAGCTCTAGCATAAGATCCCTGAAAGAAGCTTGAAATATGCTTCACTAAGCCAGGAAAGTCCTCTACAATATTCACACACTGGAATAACTGATCAGCAAAACCAAGCACTTCCTATCACATAGTAACATTTTTCAGGCAGTTAACTGGATTTCAGTTCTAATGCTGAGATCTTACTAGCATGGGGAGATTGTATCATCTCTTAAATGCAGGGTGAAAATATAATTGCTTCTACTGCAATCAGGTCTCCCAGAGCTTATTTTTTAAGTCTCTGATATTATATGAAAAAGTCAAACATTTTGGTAATCATTCTAATCAGCACAGGAACCTCAATCATGAAACAGAAAAAATAATTTTGTTAGTTCTTGTCACATTGATTCTTATAAACACATACAGAAGTTCTAGACTGAGAATTGTATCATGCACTCCATTTTGGCCACTGCTGGTCTCTTTGTACTCCAAGAACTTCTGAAAATTTTGTATCGCAAACTAAAGTTACTGGAAAACATACTAATGTATCCCCAAATACCTGAATAAAAGGAACAAAGGCATGAAAAATCTCTGTTTGGCAATAAAGAAGCAGCTAAATTATGTTGTCCATTATTTTGCTGTAAATAGAAAAAAAAAAAATTACAGTAAAGCCCTTGGAACTGCAGGAATGTAAAACTGAACTGAATGCAGAAAAAAAACCCCAACCAAACAAACCAAAAAACCAACAGAGTTCTAGTTCCAACTCAATAAGAGAACAAATAACTTTGCTGCTTCAGTGTTTTCAAACGTCATCACCAAGTACAATGCATTCTCCTCTAGTTTGAGATTCAAGGGCTACAGCACAGGGGAAAATAATAACTTTGCTGCTTCAGTGTTTTCAAATGTCATCACCAAGTACAATGCATTCTCCTCTAGTTTGTCTGAGATTCAAGGGCTACAGCACCGGGGAAAATAAAAGGATTGATACTTCCTTCCCTTTTTATGTAGAAAGTAAATGTACTCTAAACTATCTGAATGGCTAGGGACCTTATTAATAAGGCTTTTGAACTTCCATTACAACTTTGGTTAAGCTCTACCAATGGCTATTCAAAGTGCCCAGGGGCCATGGCTTTAGCTGGTCTCCAGTGGAGGGATGTGCACCAGCAGTACGGGTGTGAACATAAAAAGCGAGGGCAGGGACAGGGCAGGAGATGGGCACAGAGGAATGAAGTATGGATACCAATTGTACACAAGGTGGGGAAAGCCACCTGCAGCAAGCCTGAGATCTTTTTTTTGGGTGGGATGGGGGTGACAAGTTCTGGCTCCCTCTCACTCCATCACTAACCCTCACCTTATAACACCACTCCCTCTTGCTGGCACTGCTAGAGAGATGAGCTGTCCTGAGATGGAAGAAGGGCATTGTCCCAGCTCATGCTGCCTCTCCTGGGAAAAGCAGCTTGCTGTACATTGGTAAAGGCCTTGCAGCCTCAAGGACTGCCAGCCAAGAGTTTTCAAAGGCACCAAATTCTTCTTTTAATTGGAGGAAGAGAAAAATACCTCTAATAAAGCTTAATTACCTCAGAGAACAAATATGTGCTTTTAGCATTATGCACAACAAAAGAGCTTAGTACTGTACAGCAGTAATGGAAGGAGGTTCACAATGGTTAATGCTAAAAAATCCATGTTTTGTCAGGTTGCTGCACTGGAAGTTAGAAGAGCTCTTTTCTTCACTTTTAATAGCAAGGGCCACATACAGTGTATTTCTTCACCATCCTTCTAGACACATATCACCCCTAGGTCATCTGTAGGTTAAGAGATATAAGCCCCACTCTCTCTGCACCATCTAGCAAAGCAGGGTAGATGCAAAGAGAAGTATCTTCTGCCCTATTCCAAGATGCACTTGTTGCACTCCAGCCTCTAGGGAGGGCAGTGCCAACCTGAGCCACAATATTTGCTGAAACAGTCAGCTGTAGTTACCCACCCACAGGAACTAAATTCAAACTGCACATAAAGGTACTTCTATAGAGGGGAAAAAAAGAAAAATAGAAAAACAAAGAGATTAATATAAAAATATATAATCATGAAGAAATATATATGAGCAGAAATTCTGCTATTAAGCAGTGCTTCTAAGCACCATAATAATTCCTCTCTTTTATTTCCCATAATTATTGCATTTTTTAATTTATGATACCATCTTGTTTACCCAGAGCTGCCTGGTAAAAATACAGAATATATCAGCTAACAGCACAGGTGCAGAGGACACGTACTATGCAGTGACTGGAAGAACAGTTCCTACAATCAGACCTGTGGTGATAAAACCAGAGAAATGTATCAATTTCTTCACACTCCTATTGCAAAAAGTACTCCCTGAGTTACCTAACACCCTTTCATTAATTGCATAATTAATTTAAGCAGTTTTCATATGACTGCTGTTAGAGAAGTCAAGCTTAAAAAAAAAAATCTACATATAGTGGCAAAAGTAAGAGACTGAGGCTTAACAGACACGGCTCGTATTATACATGAGGTGTGGATAAAAAAAAGTACTTTGTCACTAACACCTTTCTTAAGCCAATAATTCATAAACAATAAAAGAAATTGTAAGTTCTTGTGGCAGTGTCCTGTTTTGTATTTGTATAACAACTTTCCCCACATGTTCTAGGACACATCTAGCTCCTCAGATATTCAAAAATATAAGTGATAACGAACTATTAGCAACACAAATAATATCCCAATAAATGAAAAGCCTTCTGAAGCAAAAAAGACTGATGTAAAATGCCATACTGAGTAGGAAAAGAGAAAGGCCAAATTTTAATTTGAATTTAAGATTTCAAATCGTCTGCTGCAGAGATGAAAGGGAAACAAAAATTGAGAATACTACAAGGAACAGTTAAGAGATCCCATGTTCAATATTATTGAGAGATGTTTCCAGAATAAGAAGCTTGGCATCCCCTTCAAAGGAAGAGAAGTGGGCTTGTCTGTATCATTATCTACACTCTGCTTTTCTCCAGTGTAGTTCTATTGAGTTAAGTGGAATTACTCAGATATACAATGTACTTAACATCACAGTTGGGGCTAATGTTCCTTTTAAAATAATGACTGCAATATTCAGTCAGCAATTAAAGAAACTCATTTCAGACATGTAAACTGTACACTTGCCCTTTACTGTTTGTAATGAATCAACTGGCTACACCAGTTAAAATACTTGCCAATACTTGTTGAGCACATCAGCTTGCAAGAAGTTTCAGTAATGTGTAGTCACTCAGGTCCATACTGAGGTTCACTGAGCCAAACAGAATAACCTCACACCCTTTGCCTTACATTCCATTGCCTACATTTTAACATGAACTAAAATTCAAGGGTAGACAGGTAAAGAAAAAGAAGGATTATTTGATGCTAAACTTTGAGCAGGATTAGGAGGGAGATTATTCCAAATTCCAGGACAATACAGCAGCCTCAGGCCAGATATGTGATAATCACATGGCATTCCTACAGTGCAGTGTCCATGTGAATGTCTGTCCCACTCATGCTCTCGTATGATCTATGTTACATGTGTACTTCCAACAGAAATAATTTTTCCATTCATGAGTGCATCTGTAGTAAATACAGATTAAGTAAGCTCCTGCTCATGGGAACTGCATCATCACATGTGTACAAGCCTGGGCAGGACTTGTTTATTTTTATAGAAACTAAGACGTACACATGGCAAAATTAGCAGTGACTATATGGAGATACACTGTGGAACCCATCCATGGCTTACACCTCCAGTTGCACAGGAAGATTAACAATTATTGACAAGAGTCACAGCTGCTCCCATGGCATTCACAGCAAGAGATGAAATAGGAGTGCCATGTTATATTGGCCATGCTGTCATTAAGAGCATATCAAGACTTTCCCTAAGCTGTTTTTACAACAAAAAGACACTGCTAATGGCCCAGAAGAAAGCTACAGAAAACTTGGGACAGTCTCTCCCCCTCGTGGTGAAAGCCCTAAAACCCTGAGTACTTCAAGGATCCTTCTCTGCCTGGAGCTCTTCTCAAAGCTTGGAAAGTAGCCTTAAATCACAAGGTTTCATTTTTCTAATCTGACTGCAGTGTTGCTTGTAGCAACTTAGAGATGTTCTGTTCACAAAACCAGAAACTCAAACATGTTTTAACCAGTTTGGATTTGGATGGGATTGGGATCCTACTAAACAAGAACTAGATATAAATGAAACGTAGAGAACAACCACAGAACTTCCTTCTGTACTAGCCTGAGTTTTTCTCACCTCAAGCTTACACAAGTGAATAGTCCAAGATCCTACGATTAAGATCCTCAGAAGAATAGAAAATAAACAAGGTAATGCTTTAATAATAATGACATTATAAGACTTTGATGAGACACAGAACACAATGCTGCAATTAGATTACATCAAGTCTTTTGGATCTCTGTTTCTATTTCACTCTCACTGGACACATTTCGCAGCACATGTGCCGTATTCTGAGCTCTCATGCCAGCACCAGCCTTCAGATTCACAGGGCAAGGGGGACAGACAGTACTTCACTCATGTAACATACCAACAAGGACTAAAAACATCTCTTTACAGTCTCTCTGGGAAAGAAAATGTTACCTCAGCAAGTCGTGAATGCTTGTGAACGTTCTCTCCTTTCTGCACGCTGGGGGCAAGCTGCTGCAGCACGCCTCGGCTGCTGGTGAGGGCACGGGTCAAGCGAGCGAACTTTCCCCAACCTCAGGAAAACACACAAGGTTACACACATTATCAAAAAAACCTGCACGTGTACCACATAAAGCATCTCATAACTAAAAAAAAAAAAAGTTAAAAAGAGCAACCTGCTTTAATACTGACCACAACAGAGTATAATTTAAGCAAGGACCAGATAAATGCAAGTCACAAAATATTTTTCACGTTGGTAATGTAATAAAAATCTATGAATGCCTTGGCTTTGTATTCATTGGCTCTACAAGAGTGGCATTACATGATCAAAGTGCATCTTTTGTGAGGATAAATGTCCACTTTCCAATAATCTTCTGTTAAATCAAATGGCCAGATTTGGATCTCACAGCACTGTAGAAGACACACCAGACTAATCCAGATGTAAGACTAGAATCACACACAACAAAAATTCCAGTTGTCTGTAGCAGAAGTGAATCTGGCTTCCAATGTATCAAGCATAGAAATATACATAAGATGATAAAAAACACAGCAGACAAAGCAAAACAAAACCATTAATTTTATCCTCTCTGAACAAAAGAAGGAAACACATAAATCGATTTTATCAAACACTAATAAAACATTTACCAGCTTCTGGCAGAGAAGTCATATGCTGAATTTTAATTCAGGCTACTTTTTACAGTCATTTCAAATACCCCTCAAAATAGAAGACCTTGAATGACAGTCACAAAACAGAGTTACAGCTGTAACCTTCATGAGCAGTACTTTGCCATGACACAAAGTCAGAGTATACACCTGGATATATATGATATGCTGAAAGGAAAGTATTTGTGTATTTAGTCCCAATCTTGAAAAATGCTGGCACCACCGGGGAATGGTTGAGCAGTCTCACCTCCTACTCCAAAGAAGGATTCACAGCACTGTGCAGATTCAGTCCTTAGTGAGAACCTGGTTCTGGAAAAGGTTCCTCCGTTACAGTTTTTTCACCAAAAGAAATTTAAAGACCAGTCTAAAGTTTAGCATGCAATTGATCCATGACAAGTACAGGAATATTGGCTATTAAAATACCATCCAGTACTTTGAACATATCCTTGCTTGACATCTCACTCTGATAGATTTTGCAGGAACATATTTGGTAATTTGAGTGGCAACCACAAAAATAAACAAGTTACATGGATCTAGTATAGAACAAGATCTTCCAGGTCAGACCTGAAAAGAGAGTTTAGCATTTTCTCCTTCACAAATATGCAAAATGGTGCATTTATAAAAGGGAAGAACCAAACTAATCAAACTTCTCCAATTTAAAATATTTTTTTAAAATGGAATATTTTTGTATGCCTTAAAAATGTATCTTAAAGGAAATCTGTCACTGGTAATTTAATAGCCAAGTTGCATAGAATTAGGCAACACTTTCAGGCAGTATTCAGCAACAAGTAGATTGAATTGTTTCCAACCAGGAAGGTAAGATGTTTCCTGATAAACCCATGTAAAACTAGCTACTATGCTAAAGGACTACTACTCAGAGAAATAAATCAACATGACAGAACCTCAAAAGAGGTCAGTTTGTATCTGTTGTAAGCATGATCCAAACCACTTGTTTTCTCACAATACATTCCCGAGGAAGGTGGTGGGTGGTGGCGATTTTGTTGTAGGTTTTTTTTTTCCTGTTTAAGGTACATTGATATAGAGTGTTTTTTCTCTACTGTAGATGAAGAAATCCAACTACAATTGATAAGATAAGGCTTGAGGGCTTTACTGCCTTCTTAATAAAGCCACTACAGGTTAAAAAGAACGGATTGGGCTGGAGAAAACATTCATAACAGCTCATCTTCAACTGATACAAATCAGACTAGCCTTTGTAAAGCCAACACAGCCACAGC
>NW_008587459.1:135939-155486 GCF_000691845.1 Merops nubicus | reverse complement strand
GCAGGGATTGTCCCCCTGCACTTGGCATGGGGGAGGCTGCACCTCAAATCCTGGGGTCAGTTTTGGGCCACTCTCTCCAAGAAGGACCTTGAGGGGCTGGAGCGTGGCCAGAGAAGGGCAATGAAGCTGCTGGGGAAGGGTCTAGAGCCCAAGTGTGGTGAGGAGCAGCTGAGGGAGCTGAGGGTGCTGAGCCTGGAGCTGTGGAGGCTCAGGGGAGACCTTCTGGCTCTCCACAGCTCCCTGACAGGAGGCTGGAGCCAGGTGGGGGTCAGGCTCTTCTCCCAAGGAGCAAGAGACAGGACAAGAAGAAACAGCCTCAAGTTGTGCCAGGGAAGGTTTGGGTTGGAACTGAGGAACAATTTCTTCCCCACAAGGCTTGTCAAGGCCCTGCCCAGGGCAGTGGTGGAGTCTCCATACCTGGAGGAACTGAAAAGCTGTGTAAATGTGCTGAGGGATATGGTTTAGTGGTGACCTGGCAGTGCTGGGTTAATGGTTTGACTTGATGATCTTAAAGGTCTTTTCCAACTAGAATGTTTCTATGATTCTGTGAAAACATGAACAAAATGTAGGTATCACATCAGCTTGTAGATCCAAGGGAATTATATCTGTAAGCTCACCAAAACCCAGCTGTTGCCTCAAGCATTTATTGTTGCATTTTCAGGTCGTTGTGGCCAGCAGTGAAGCTCACCTCAGCTAGGTCGTTCCTTTACACATTCATAGAATCTCAGGTTGGAAGGAAGCTGAAGGATCATCTGGTCCCACCTTTCTTGTCAAAAGCCCAATCTAAACAAGGTGGCCCAGCACAACCTGTCCAGCTGAATCTTAAAAACGTCCAATGTTGAGGATTCCACTGTTCCTTAGAGACATTATTCCAATGATTGATTGTCCTTGTGAAATTTTTTCCTCGTGTATCTAATTGAAATCTCCCCAGGAGTAATTGTTTTAGAAGGAGTAAATAACTGTCCTCAAAGCTTGGTGCTCTAGACTTTGTCGGTGCAAGTGCCAAAGACTTTGAAGATGCCAGTTTAGAAGTGTTTTGTCTATTTAAAACATAACTTAACTAGTGGTTTGGTTGGTTTTAATACAAAATCAACGCTGATGAGGTTGTCCAGCCAGACTCTGGAAAAAGTGTATGTCCTCCTCGACAGGCTGTATGGATCAAGTGCTCCACTCCTTCACTGGATGGGCACTATTACTGAAATAATAATTTAACAAAAAAACTCTGAGGTGTTGTCTAGAGCAATATGTAGACGTGGCACCTGGGGCCATGGTTTAGTGGTCATGGCAGTGTTGGGTTGATGGTTGGACTTGAGGATCTTAGAGGTCTTTTCCAACCTTAGTGATTGATTCTGTGATTCATTTCACTAGCAGTGCACTTAATAGGCCGCCCTGTGCAGTTGAAAATGGAGTTTGTCATATTTTCAACAGGAGTAAAAGCATATTTCATACTGGTTGCAAACAGAAAGTGATTGAGTAGGAGGAAGCCTCCAGATTTTTGGAAAAAATCTCTCAGCGCTAGTTTTCTGAGCTCTGTGTGCTAATGTAACTCAAAGCTTTTTTTAACTTCCCAAATCATAAAGAGGTGATTAAAAATAAATAGTAAGGGTTAGTCCCAGTTTTTTGAGATGTGGAATTGTGAACTACTGGGTTTCCTGGATTTGTTTCTGGTCAGGATGCTGAGTGCATCTGTGTTTGCTTTTTCATTGTCTACCTCAATAGGCTAGTGAGAAACTTGAATTTTTCCTATCACATTATTTGTCCTCTTTTTATAGTACTGTCTTGAAAGATGTTCTCTGGCTTTGTTTTTTCCTGATAATTTCTGTTCACTTAAGGTTGAGCAATGCCTCTGTCTTAAAAACCCCCAGAAAATGGGGTTTGTGAGTAGGATTACTTGTCCTGTCTGGTCTTTGAGGTGTCATCTTCTGGATAAGAAGGGTAATACTACTATCTGCCTTTTTAAAAAGAGCATTCAAGTATACAGCTGCTACCAGGTGTAATAATGCTACAGGTTTCCACTTAACTTTTCTAAGACTTATGTGATGAAAATTGTGGGGGAAAAACAAACTTTTGGGTTGATACACCCAGTTTTGGGCCATTGGTTTTGAAAACATGCTGTAAATACACATATGCTGCTGTTAGATGGATAGGGAAACATAAAGAAAAATGCTGAAGAAATTCATCCAGGTTGTGGAGGCTCTGACAGAACATGAATGAAACAAGAATTCTGTCAACTCCTGTAAAACTTTGTTAAACCTTCCAAAGAGAGGTTCATTTATGTAAAAGAAGAGTCAATAAGCCTTCCTCTTTTGAAAGTTCACTATTCACATCTACTCTTACATCTGAAGTCTGAGAAGTGAAGATATACTACAACCAGTCCTGATGTGTTCTGCTTCAGTTCTCTATGCAACCAAGCTCACCACCATGACCAACTTAGCAGTGGTTCCTCGTAGTTGGGAAAAAAGGTTTTGACCTAATTGATGGTTGAGGGAAGTTTCTCACAAGCAGATGAGGTTAAAAGATGAAAAGTTCCTTTAAACATGGCTTTCCATTTTTTTCCATCTTGTTTTGTGCTTTTAAATAAGAGACCTAGCATCAGCATTAAGATCTCTGGTCATCTGCTGCTTAACCCTTGCTCTCTATTAAAAGGAATCAGGTGGGGACAAACAGCTGAAGCCTATCAAAGTCTATCTGAAGTCTATCAAAATGTTTATTTCTGATCATTCTTTTAGCCTATGGATGGCATGTTAGGTGTTGCATCGCTTCCATTTAGATGCAAAATCCTCCTCCTAACAAGCTTAACAAGCCCTTGTCCTGTCATTGGGCACCACTGACAAGAGTCTGACGCCAGCCTCTTGCCCCCCAGGGCCCTTGAGCTCTTGCTCAGCCTTGATCAGATCCCCTCTGAGGCTTCTCTTCTCCAGCTCAACAACCCCAGGGCTCTCAGCATGTCCTGGCACAGAGATGCTCCACGAAAGATGATTTCCTTGTTTGCACCCCTTTGCCTATGTTTATATTGACTTTATTTCAGTTTTGTGATCGTGTGACACCGTCTTGTTAAAATCCTTTTCCAAGTTCTTGAGATGAGCTTTTAACTTTATCACTCTGAATACCTGCCATCAGCAGATGTCAACTCATTGCTCGTCACCTTCTGTCAACTATTTATAAACATACATCACAGCCGAGGCCCAGCAGAAAGTCCTCTCCTGCCACCTCTCACCTTGGGATCTTGTAACCCTTCACCTGTTCTACAGTGACCTTCCTGCTTTGGCTGTGGCTGCTTGGTTTCTGTGAAAGTCTCTGGTGCTGAAAGCTGTGAGAAGAAGGATTGTTGCTGCATGTTGGTAAATTTCAGCTCTTGAAGAAAAAAAAGCTGTATCTTTCTACTTGCTTTGCAAGTTTGTACAACCTGTCTCAGGTTTTTCTTTGCTTTTCCTCTTCCCTGCATGTCTCAGGCATTAAGAAGTTAGGTAAAGAGCTTGTTACATTGGAAACACCCTTCTGAAATATTGTCCGGTTTCTGTTTGTGCTCTTTGTCCTAAGCCACAAAGCTGAAGTGAGACTCAACTTCCAAATTAAGATATTAAAAGTAACTAAATTGGAGCTGTAGGTAACAGCTAAAAATTAAAATGCTCTCTGCTTTACAAAAATCTCCTTTCCCTCACTGGTGGTTGTACTTTCCTCACTGAAACCACTTCCACTCAGCAAGCTGTAAAATTCCATTGACTCCAAGCCTCACAGGGTTGTATGTAACAGCAGCAAGCAGAGATTTACTCTTTTCACTGACTTGTAATGTCATGTTTGACAGAGTTTCTCCCTGATTATTCTTAGAGTTTACCCAGGTTCAGGACCGTGAAAAGCTGGATGGATGATTCATGGCAGGATTAGGACCTGCTGAGGAAGCATTGCTGGAATTAAGGCTTGGTGTGAGCAGGAGTGTAGCCTGGCTGGCTGATGGTATCAGCACGTGGGTTCAGTGCTGTGGATAGACTCAGATGCAGGGATGGTTCCACATTCATTTCATTATTTAGATACATTCAGTCTTTTTTCTGATATTTTATGAGTTTTCTGAAATTATCTGCAGTTTTAAGTATAAGTGATCATGTTTAAAAAGAAATGTATCTTCCAGTAAAGACAGGAGAACATGGAATCATGGAGGTTGGAAAAGGCCACTGAGATCATCAAGTCCAACCATCAACCCAACACTGCCATGGCCACTAAACCATGTCCTGAAGTACGATGCCTACAGGTTCTGTGAACCCCTGCAGAGATGGGGACTCCAGCACCTCCCTGGGCAGCCTGTTCTGTTGTGCAGGTATATCCAGCCCTGCTCACTGCCCATTTCTCCTTCGTTTGCTTTAGGATTGACAGTACAGTGCCAGCTCTTCTGAAGGATTCTCTTTAATTTGCTCAGGCATCTGATGTTGAAATTTATTTTGCATTACCAGTGTTTGGAATTTTCCTCAGGTACTTGTGTGGCTGCTGCACTGAGAGAGTTTTTTTGTAGGTGGTTCTGTGGTCTGGGTTATAAATGCTGCTGTAGTCAGGTTATCAGAAAGGCCAGTAGTGGGTTTGCTGAGGGTAAGAGGTGATTGCAGGTGTTTAAAACTATGACCAGAGCCTACTGATAGGATCAGAGAGATTCATCTACCAATTAAAAAAGAGTAAACCCAACTTTGAATGGGTTCAAACTGGAAGAGGAGAGATTTAGATAAGAGATTAGGAAGCAATTCTTCACTGTGACAGTGGTGAGACACTGCCCCGGGAGGTTGTGGATGGTCCCACCCTGGAAGCCTTCAAGGCCAGGTTGGATGAGGCTTTGAGCAACATGGTCTAGTGGGAGGTGTCCCTGCCCATGACAAGGGGGTTGGAATGAGCTGATCTTGAAGGTCCTTCCAGCCCAAACCATTCTATGATTCTAGTGCATTCTCCAGGCAGCCATTTTAACCCCTTTATCATCCAAGAACCGTTTATACCCTCCACTGGGGTCTCTGCCCTAGGCGTGTTTAATCAACCCTCTCTGAGTGCAGGAGGAGTAGTTTAAATCAAAGAACCTTTTTTTTGATTCTTTCTGATATTAGGCTTTAACACAGACATTGACAGCTTTGGGGTACTCTGGGAGAAATGCCTCTCTGCTGATGAAAATGGGGGCTCATGGGGTAGCCAAATGGGCAACTAAAATAAATAGCATTTATGTAGTGTTAATAGACATAATAATCCATTGATATGGGGCTTTTTCTATCTCAACTTCTGTATTTTACCTTGCTGAGTTTTTAAAGCAAGTGGACTGCCAGCTGGCTCCACACTCAAAATTATCCTGTCCCTGGGTCTGTCAGCACAATGGAAAGACAGTTTTTTATTAAATTCCTTTCACTGCAGAAATGGTCAATGGAGCTGGTAACCAAGTTACTAAAGAATCAAAAGCAGGGTGGCTTTTAATTAAATATCATTTGGCAAGGTGCCCAGAAATTTCACTGCTGTGGGAGCAGAGAGTGAGAAACCAAATGAGGAACTGCCACCACTGCCTTTGAGGGGGCCTGGAAGATGTATTTGCTTGGACGTGCAGATACACCAAAAAATACTAGAGAAAACCAGAGCTCCACAAAGCAGCTACCATGTCAAGATGACCTTGTGTTTGTGGTTTGCATCATCTTGTGCCAACTGCGACTGGATTTCAGAGAAAGGCATCTTGGTAAAAGAATGGAGTCCACAAAGAAACAAAGAAAAATCATATGAGCTTTTAGGATGTTGGTTGAAGGCAAAAGGCAGTTTAATCCCATTAATTGCTCCTCATTTACATCAATATCATGTGATACCAGGACATTTTTTAATCATCTCTGCTCGCACACGGACTTGTTAATTGTTCCTTTCCCGCTCCTAAGGTTGGTTCATGTACTTATGTATTCAGGTGTATTCAGAATCTTTGTTTTCATGGAGTTTGATATATCCGGAAGCTTTTCAATAGCTGATTCAGTTTTTAGTCAGCCCTGAGATTCCTTGCCCCCACGTGGAATCTCTCAGTGAGTGAGCAGATGTTTTTGGTTATTCTGCTTTCGTTACAGTCAGGGGTACACAGCTGTGAATTCTGTCCTGTCTTAGATCTTCCCTGCCTTTAACCAATGCTATTTTGCTTTTAAATCTCACATCTACTCTTTTGTCTTCCTTTCTCAAATAAATTAGATTCTAATTTGGAAAATGGTGAGGTATCCTCTTTCTCAGGGGTCATTCTTTCATAGCTCACATACATTTTGATTGATTTTTGCTTCTTTATTATTGCCAGAATATCTGCCTCAGTCGACCAAGTAGTAACATCCCTTACACAGTAACTGAAATGGCTTGAGCAAAAACTTTTTCAATATTCATGGAAATCTTTGATTCCTGTGCTTTTCTTCTACACATGAGTGTTTTTCTGTCCTTTCCTGTATTGCAGTTAAGCTCCTTGTTTGTAGAATCGCAGAATCATTAAGGTTGGAAAAGACCTCCGAGATCATCCAGTCCTACCATTAACCCAACAAAACATGTTCTGAAGTGTCGTGTTCTTTGAATGCCTCCAGGGTGGGGACTCCACCACTTCCCTGGGCAGTCTGGTCCAATGCCTCTTGGAGGAAAGAAATTCTTCCTCCTATCCAGTCAAATCCTCCCCTGCCACAACTTAGCCCATTGCCTCTTGTCTTATCACTGGTTACTTTGGAGAAGAGACCAACCCCCACCTCACTCCAGCCTCCTGTCAGGGAGCTGTAGAGAGCAATAATGTCTCCCCTCATACCATGAACCTCTAAAGCTTTGTGCCTTTGTGTGTTAGATTGGTTTTAATTCACTTCTTTCAATCTTTTCACTGTTCTCCTTCAGTGATATTATTCTGTGCCACTAAACTGCTGCCAGATTTCTGCATCTGCCAGGTCACAACATACTCCTGTCACCCTGGTTATTGGTGGATTTGTGTGTGTTGTAAGTGCTTCCAGGTAGGAAATCTGTTTCATTCTGTGTTTGTACAGCACTGTGCAAATGTGCAACAATATATAAATGTTTCCTAATGACCTACCCCAGCAGAAGTTAATGAAGTCACATCAGAGCTGAGTTTGATGGCTGTGTTCAGAAACATGCCGTTTATTTAAAGGAGTCAAAATGCAAAGCATGATAAAGAAAAGTTGGAGTGGAGAGATGAGAGCAGACTGCCAATCTGAAGGTTGCCCTTGGCTAAATAAAAATTGTTCTTTTAAAATCTATTCTCTAGCAATGCTGATTTCAATATGAATGCAGTTCACTTTGGTTCTGATTCTATTTCCGATCTTTTAAAACCAGATTTTGTTGCCTTTTCTTAGCAGAGATTTGTTCTTGATGAGTTGGCTTAAAACAGGACTTTAGAAAGCCCATCTGTGTTCTCCAGGCTTTCTATACAGGGCTCTCTTCTTTTCGCCTTCAAACATTCCTGTGAAGAGCATTTTCCTTTGCAGAAACTTTGAATTTTCGACACACATTGGCCAGTGTGTGAAATACAGTACCGAATGAAGTTAGTTGTATTTCTCTAAGTGATCTATTTAATTGCCCTGCTTTATCACAGTTTTAAAGCTTTATTCACATCTTTGTGTCTGGGATTAATTTGACTTGGCACACTGCAATGTCTCTGTCTCCCAGGAGCAGCTGATTATTTACAATGAATTTCTTTTTCCTCTTCTCCCGATGGCTCGTAATGAGGAATTTTCTCTACACAGCTCCAAATAATACAGAAAGAGCAAAAATATTTTAATACTGAATGGCTGAGTTACCTGTAATGACTGGAAACTCAAAGATGACTCACATTGTAATGAGTCCAGACCTGGTATTTAACCAGGACATCTTTGGTTTGCAGCAGAAGCCTTTGAATACTGAATGGTGGCACTATCTTGCTGGCTGTACAGAAAATATCGGGCTAGAGGCCTACAGTGAAGCTAGGAGTTGACAAACATATGTTAATTATACGCTAAATTAATCATAAGGGGGTTTCATGCCAAGAGATGGGAAAAAAATGTGTTTTCTTTCCTCTTAGGTACATGTAGAACGATCACATGAATAAGAAACAGTGGCTCCTTGGATCTCCTTTTCAAAAGAGAGTTTGCTAGAATTTTTTATTAGCGCTACCTTTTAAATTATTTTCAAGTGCACCATTATCTTTAATTTGGGGGAAAAAAGTGAAGTTGTTGGGAGTGTCTGTAAGAATCTGTATTTCACTGGACTGGGTGGACATTTTAAGAAATGTTTGACACTGAGGGTGGTGATCCCCTGGCCCAGGTTTCCCCGAGAGGTGGTCGCTGCCCCATCCCTGGAACCATTCCAGGGGAGGTTGGCCGGGGCTCTGAGCAACCTGCTCTAGTTGCAGATGTCCCTGCTCCCTGCAGGGGGTTGGACTCAATGACCTTGAAAGGTCCCTTCCAACCCAACCCAAACCACTCTGTGATTCTGTGACATGGGACATGGTTTAGTGGTGGCCAGGCAGAGCTAGGGTTACGGTTGGGCTCGATGATCTCTTGCTCTCTTCCACACAAAACAACTGTATGATTTTGTGGCATTTGCTGGAGCAAGGGCATGTCCTGAGTCATGCCCTGTGCCAGTCTCTGGCTGTGTAACTCAGCAAGGCAAATGGGTTTGTGAAAGAGTTGCAGAAGAGGAGAGTGAGGAGCATCTACGTGCAGGTCCCATTAGGGATCTATGCCCGGTGACATGCCAGTGTAGTGGTAGAAGAAACGTGGGTCTGAAGTGGTAGAGCATATGCAGCTCCACAGCGACTCCTGTGACATAATTTCTGGCCATGGTCATGGGAATTTTGATGGAAAAAAGGTGATGGGGAGAAAACTGTGGATTGGACTCTTAGAGCAGGCTGGATTTATTTCCCCTTTAGTAAACAGCATTGTCTCTCAGCCTGATTTTGTATTCTAAAAGCTTTTTATCCCTCTGTCAACATATTTTCTGTATACCTAGAAAAAAAGACCAAGAATAATTAAGATCTATAATCTACTAAATCAAAGATAGCACAGAACTTTTAGTGAAATCCAGTTACGCACGGTCATATAATTACAGCTGGTGGTGGGATTCTCATAGGTAAAAAAAATCTCTAATACAGAGAAATAACCCCTAAAGCAGTCTGAATGCTGCCAAGACCTGCAGGCATGCTTTAATTAAAATAGGAAATGCGTATAATTTTTCTTTTAAGCCATGCTTGGGCTTCCCTTTTTAACTCCCTCTGAAATCCCTGATTATTTACATGAGCAAGTATATAGTTCAGTCTCTGAGTAATCCCTGGCCTGTAAAGGTTCAGTGAATTGCACATGACAGTGAACACAAATGGATCACTCCAGAGGGAGTGTGCAGTAAATCAGGGTATGTTCCTAAGGCCTTCAAAGGTTTCCTCTCTCACAGAATTACCTCCAGAGCTAAAGTTACTGCTGGCATCAGTGAAATCGAGAGCAACCAAAAAAGTGTCAAGAGCAAAGATCTATGATACGCATCGATGGGAAGAGCCAGATACGGGAAAGCAAACAAAGGAGTTGGGGGTGGAATTTTGTCTCTAGTGAAAGAAGGAATGGATGCTGAAGAGCTGTGGAACAGCATAAAAAATGAGATTATAGGAATGGCTGGTCAAGTTTTGTGTCACCAAGTCAAGACAAAGAAGTGGAGGTGGGTAAAGAACAAGGAGCTGCTGAGCTGGAAAGTGTTAGAAGTTGCAACGGAGGGGTAAAAAAAGATTCAAGAGATTGACCAGATACTGGGTGTGGCAGATGGCAAGACAGAAATGCCTGGGCAGGGGAAGAATGGTCAGATGCATGTGCAGAGAGAAGCCTGAAATAGGCTGTGTTTTAAAATGAGAGAAGTCTGAAGTGGAGCCTTCTAATTGAAGGTGTCAGTGCTGACAGACAAGAAATAGTTGAGAACAAGCAAGCGCACTAAAGGAAATAGCTGAAAGGTGTTTGAAAGGTCTAGAGCGCCCAGAGGCCAATAGGCAGGCTGATCCTGGAGGAGCTTCCTACAGGAAAGAGGGAGAGAGAACAGTGGTGTTAATGGACATGCAAAGCACTTGATAGCCTGGGGAAAATGAAGGACATAAATTCTAAGGGGTGTCAAAATAATGGTGGAGTTACTAGACAGGCAGGAGAGATGATAAAGACAGTGTCCTTACAAGGAACGCGTGAGCAACAGGCTTCACTCAACACCCTGTTTGTAAATTCTGTTTAATGAGGAAAAAAATGTAGCAATATCAGTGATGTAAGGAGGATTTTATTAATCCCTGTAAAGCAATGGCAGAAACTGCCAAGAAATTCCTTTGAGCTGAAGATCAGCATGAAGTCTTTCAGCTGTCGGGATCTGAATGGAGAAGAGGCGGTGGTCGGAAGTGGAAACAAACTTCCAGCCACTGGGAGCAAAGCGGGTATGCCTTGGAAACCTGGCCCAAGGATTAGGTGGTGGGGAGCTGAAGCAAAAAGAAGCAGAAAAAAACTAAGTTCAGGAAAGTTATAAAAGTTCAAAAATGATACATTTTTTGTATAGGAGGCAGCTTTTATCTTTACTCATTCAAAACACGAGGTGAAAACTTGTGTTGCTTTCCTTG
Organism: Merops nubicus; assembly: GCF_000691845.1. Taxonomy (NCBI): domain Eukaryota; kingdom Metazoa; phylum Chordata; class Aves; order Coraciiformes; family Meropidae; genus Merops; species Merops nubicus. The sequence continues at coordinate 144,910 of NW_008587459.1, read as the reverse complement.
AAGTGAAGGAGGTATTGGTCTTTAAATCATCAAATATGGATTATCCTTAACACTGCTCCTCTAAGTTACACTTGGCAAAGTTTGAGTCTTGCTGTAACTCTGATTGCCATCGCTTTTTTTTTTTTTTTTTTGGGGGTGGGGTGGGGGGAAGATGTTTATTTGATTTCATTTTTTATTTGAGCAAAGTTAACAAGGTGATTATTTCTTATTTTAGTCTTCTGATACTGGCTGTAGGAACTTGGTTCCTTTAGAACAAGAAGAGTAAAGAATAAGAGAATCATAGAATGGTTTGGATTGGAAGGGACCTTCAAGATCAGCTCGTTCCACCCCCCTGTTGTGGGCAGGGACACCTATGCCTAGACCAGGTTGCTCAGAGCCCTGGCCAACCTGGCCTTGAAGACTTCCAGGAATGGAGCATCCACAACTTCTCTGGGCAACCTGGGGTAGTGTCTCACGACCACTCATCACATCAGAGTGAAGAACTTCTTCCTAATTTCTGATCTGAATTGCTCCTTTTCGAGTTTGAAACTGTGACCCTCATCCTAGCACAGCAATAAACAAAGGGAAAAATGTCAGTTTCTGAATCAATGCTCACAACTTGCAGTGGTTATCCAGCTTGAATGAAACCAGTTACTGGAGTACATCTCAATGGGATGCAGCTGCCCTGGCCCTGGTAGGTGTGGTGGGTGGAGAATTTCCCCTGACTAATGGAGCCACTGCTGTGCTCACTTGCTGCTGGAAGGGTTCAGCTGCGGAGCTGAATCTTCAACCTGTGCAGAAGTTAATGGGAGTGGGACAGGTTGTTTATCTGTTACAATTTCTAGCCCATTAATGATGCTCAGCATCCATTTGATACCTGGTGCTTTATGGGAAGGGACAATCGTGGCCTTATAATTAACCATGTCTAACTTAAAATTAATAACGTTTGAGGCTGCTGGTTGGCTGTATCACGATCATTTGCCTGCGGAATCCTCCTAAGATACACTTCTCACAGAAGCTGAGTTACTTAGATGGGTACTTAGGTAGAAAATTGGTTTTTGGGAGAGGTGAAAGGTATTTTATGTAGAGATAGGTGATTTAAGCCACAGGTTTTGAAGAGCTGTGTTAGAAAGATAAGAATCCTTCTAGTAGTTTCTAAGAATAAATGTTAAGTACATTTAAACTAGACTCTACTGAGGTATGAGGTGCTGGATTTTAGTAAAATGTCTGTAAATTCCAAATCCCTGGTGGACCAAAGTGAAGCAAATGCATTGAATTGCTTTTCACTTTTTTTTTTTTTTTTAATTATTCTGCAATTGAAATGTGAAATTAGGAAACAAAAAATCACTCCATAGCATGAAATCCAGCCAAGATTCAAGCTGGAGATAACGGGATGATCCACCGTCCATCTCTTTTTTTTGCCCCGCCGCTCCCCTTGAAGTGATGGATGGCGACTGAAGCAGAGTTCCCATCTTTAAGCTGCTTTGTCCCTCGGTAGAACAGGGGGGAAAATGGAGACTAGCGGCGTATGAGGAATACATTTCCTGGGCTCTGAACTCGGAGCCTGACCCCTGCCAGCCCCACTCCCGTATGGGAATCACGTTACCGTTATGATCGTTTCAAGCATTTTTCAGCAGAAGACCGGCCTGGCTGAGGGGATGTGTTGCTATCTCCCGCTCACATTCCCTCCCTTCTTTCTCTTGGTTTGTTTTCCACATGACTGGGAAACAATTGCTTCTTCCACATGGAGCCCTTCTCCCATTCCTGGGAAAATAGCAGGGAATAAGGAGCATTTGCATAATCGTCTTTAGGGCTATTGTGGGCGGGCTTTGGATGCCGGCACGGAGTTGCAGACTGGCCACCTGTCCAGAACAAATGAACTTAGCTTTTGTATAACGTTATCTGCTTTTCCACAGTGTTAGTTTTGTGTAATGAATAACTCGATTAAAATATTATAAACCCCCATCGTTCGGTAAATGTTTGCATTGGGTTTAAATCCCCCCTTTCAGGGCCGGGGGGAGGGGGAGGAATTTCCTCTTTTCCGTGTCAGCGCAACTATATTTTCAAACCTCCTCTGACATAGTTTTATAACTGCCTTTGTCAAATTATCCTCATGAATATTAATTAGGGGGGAGGGAAGGAAAAAAAAAACACCCACCCAACCCAAACCTCAAAATGATTTGCATTCATCCTTGGATAAATGATAAATTAAGTGTTGTCTGATGTTTTCTGATGGTTGTGTTCACCTATGTAAAACAATGGAACAACTGAGTTCTTAGCAAAGGAGGAAGAGGAGGGTAGGGAAGGCTCCTGAGGACTCTGTCCTGCCAGGGCTTCTTCACAGGCATTGAGCTGGTTCTGTATGCACTTTTTTTTGACTTTTGCACATCTCAGTGTTGTTTCTTGATATTTTCTACCCTGTGACTAAAGATGCAGTAAGAAACTAATCTGAATTTCGGCTTTTAAGGGGAAAAAGACAAAATGTGTCCTGTGCAGGTTGGCTGCTTTCAGGAACCAAGGTGTGGGAAGGACAAACTTTTGATGCCACATTTTATTGCACGTCAATCAACCTTTGCACATCCTGGTGTAACGATTGAGTTTCGATTGCTGCATTTATGTAAAGCAAACCAAACCCCCTCATACTTTTTTTAAATGCCATGTGAGTTAACCACGTGATATTCCTGTATTCCTCTTTTTTACTTTCATACTGGTGTCTTTTACTGCTGGGTTCTTCTGCCTGTATTGATAAAAAAATTGCCAAAATTTGGCTAAGCAGTTGTTCCTAGGTGATGAATAAGAGGGATGTGCTTTTCTTTTTCATTTTCCCTGCCTTTTTTCTTCATGGTAGCAGTTGAAGGGAAGGGATGCATTGAGCCAACAGAACATTATTATTTTAACTCTCTTTTTGAGCCCTTACTCAGCGCTCTGCGGTATCTGTGGCATTTATCATGGTTCTTTGTGGATGTGAGATGTCAGTCAGTCATCAGCTGCTCTTACAATTGTGTTCTTGAGACAAGATGTACACCACGTACATTTTACTACCTTGTTTTTTAATTCCTTCCTTTGTAGCACCTTCTAGCTTGTTCCTGCTACACGTGTACCACCATCTGAGCTGCTTCTGCTCTTGTATTTCCCTTAGTAAGCATTTGATAACAATTCTAATGAACATTGCAGATTACTCTTTACGTGTGACTTACATGTCAGTGCTATCAGCTGGGCAGGTATTTGAATTATGGTGGACTTTGCTATGAAAACTGCATGGGAAGGCTGGCTGAACTGTCCCTCAAGTAGCTGATGGCTTGTAGGGCTGGTTTAAAGAAAGCCAGACACGTCTGCCAGATGACATGTTTCTTTTCCCAAGGGAGAAGGCTAAAATCAATCTGTTGCATTTTGCTGTAGTGAGAGAACGATTTCATCCCAGTGAAAGATGGTAGGCAGGAAAGAAGAAATATTTAATATCTGTAAATTAAGGAGAGAAGTTTCAAGCCAAGACTTACGACTTTGGCAGTTAGCATTTTCACATCTCTTTGATTTTATGTGTGAGTGGATGGTTTATTTATGTGTTTTAGAAAATGACGAGTGCTGTTACTTGCTATTACCCAGGAAAAGAAGAGCTGTTTTGTTTGATTTGCAAACCATGCTATAGTTTGTAAAACCTGAGTCATTAACTACTATGTGTTTTCTCTGCTTGAAATGTGTTTAAAACCAACAAACAAGTGAATTGGAAAATCTGTGCGTGTTGATGAATTGGACACATATTTGATCTTGTGCTGTTTCCTCCTGCATGGCCTGTCTTTTTTTGGATAGGCCAAGCAGGACATTATTCCATACTAACAGGAACTTCAGTTCCTTTTTTATACTCCCATCCTCTGACTGAAGAACTGAAAGTTCCCTACTTCTTAGTTTAAGTTCCTGATTTAGAGCTTGGTTCAGAGCAGTGTTTATAGGAGCAGTTCTCCAGATAAGACTTAATTTTGGAGGATTTAAAATCTGACCGTTCAGTCCAATCCGATTCCTTTTTCCATTACTTATTGATGAGGTTTCCTGTGTTTTCCAGTTGTCAGCTCGTTGAAGGAGCTTCGAGATTTAGGATGTTATGTGGGTATGGGAATCTCACTCTTTGTTTTCTTATTAGGAGCCTGACCTCTGGTACCCCATTGGAACATTAGAGCGGACTCCTGTGAATAATGGGCTGTGGTGAAAGTGCATCCAGCTGGAATTGCGTCTTGGGATGTGGGGGCGGGGGGGGGCCGGGAGCTTTGGAGGCCATCATGAAGCAATTAGACAAGCTGCTTAATAATTTATAGCTTGCCGTTGTACGAGTTGTAAGCGTTTTGACTGAAGAGGGTTTTGTTTAACCTTTCAGTGCTTTCTGTGTGGAGGTTAGAAATGATTTTCCTTTGAAGACCAGTGGAGAGCACAGAGCCGGATGATTTTGTCATCTATTAATTAATACTTTTGTGTTGCTACCTGAATCTAACAGCATGCTCAGGTCTCTTGGAGCTACAGTGTGTTGTGAATACATAAAAACCTCACTAAGCAGGAAGTGAACAACAGTATTTTTTTTGCAAATCTTGTCAGCTACATTTGTTGAATTCCTTTCAGCTGAATTTACTTGGAACTTGGTAACTATTTTTCTGTGTTCTGTAGCCTTAAATATTGTATGAAACTGAAAAGTAATATGTAATGCTGCAGAGGGGAGGCAAGCAGTTGCGGATCTGCTAGATCATAATTTCAGTGTACTTGGTGTTTATAGGAGTGACTGTTCTTAGAAATTACATGGACACTTACATTAGAATAATTTCTAGTGGTTTAATATTTAACAAAATACTGAGATTCTCAACTTTTCCTAGAATTACAGAATCATTAAGGTTGGAAAAGATCTCCAAGATCATCAAGTCCAACCATCAACCCAACACAACCACGACCACTACAACATGTACCCAGTTGCCATGGCCACATGGTTTTTGAACCCCTCCAGGGCTGGGGACTCCAGCACCTCCCTGGGCAGCCTGGGCCAAGGCCTCACCACTCTGACAGGAAACAAATTTTGCTTCATATCCAGTTGAAACCTCCCCTGAGACAACTTCAGCCCATTGCCTCCTCTTCTTCTGTCACTGGTTCCTTGGGAGAAGAGACCAACCCCCACCTGGCTACAACCTTCTCTCAGGGAGTTGTCCAGAACCAGAAGGTCTCCCCTGAGCCTCCTCTTCTCCAGACTAAACAACCCCAGGTCCCTCAGCTGCTCCTCACAAGCCAGGTTCCCCAGACCCCTCCCCAGCTTTGTTGCCCTTCTCCGAACCCACTCCAGCCCCTCAAGGTCTTTCTTATTCTGTGGGGCCCAAAACTGACCCCAGCCCTCAAGCTGTGGCCTCCCCAGTGCCCAGTGGAAGGGCACGATCGCTGCCCTGCTCCTGCTGGACACTCTAGTTTTGATCCAGGCCAGGATACTGGTGGCCTTCTTGGCCACCTGGGCACAGGCTGGCTCATGTTCAGCTGGCTGGCCACCAGCACCCCCAGATCCCTCTCTGCCAGGCAGCTTACCAGCCACTCTGCCCCAAGCCTGGAGCATTGCCTGGGGTTGTTGTGACCAAAGTGCAGGACCCGGCCCTTGGCCTGGTTGAATCTCCTACAACTGGCCTCAACCCAATGATCCAGCCTGTCCAGATCCCTCTGCAGAAGGACCTTTGCTACATCAAGAAGGAAAAAGGTGAAGAGAACCAGAAACCCAGGTCAGAGCCCCACGTGCGAAATGCTGCCTGCAAATGCTGTCTCCATTTTCATAATGTTTTAATGTCATTTCATTGTTTTCATAAGAGTTTTTCTGTGAGCTTTTTCCACTTCTGCAAATGTTACCAAATCAAAAAGTTGTGAGCAGTTTCTAATGATTGTCTCTCAAGCATTTGTCTGGAGAACAAATATTTATGAAATCTTTTCCCGACGTTCTTGATGGTTTTACCTCCAGTCCATGAGCAGCTGCAGATGGGCTGAGCTGAGCTGAGGTAGTTCTGTTGTTACTCTAACACTGACACTACACAGACAGTAGGAAACGTTTTGATGGCCATGCTCAATAGTTGTTTCTTTGGCTTCTTCCAGTTGTTGCAAGGATCTTATTCAGGACATAGTACTCCTTGGATAATACTATTTGTACCTTATGGATTGGAATATTGCCGTTTGAGTTGTGTGTTTTTTTGGTTTTGTTTTTTTTTTTCCTGAAGGCACTGACATGTAGATATTCACAGAAGAAATACTACCTTTGGTGTATTGGGAGTCATAGAATGACTTTGCCAGATATAATCACAGAATCCCAGTGTGGTGGGGGTTGGAAGGGACCTCTGGAGGTCATCTCATCCAATCCCCTTGCTAAGGCAGGGTCACCCAGAACAGCTTACTCATGATGCAGTCCATGCAGGTTTAGGATCTCTCGAGAGAAGTAGACTCCACAGCCTCTCTGGGCAGCCTGCTCCAGGCTCGGCCACCCTCAGACCAAAGAAGTTTCTCCTCCTGCTCAAGTGGAACCTCCTGGGTTCCAGTTGGTGCCCATTGCCCCTTGTCCTGTCACTGGGCACCACTGATGAGAGTCTGACCCCAGCCTCTTGCTCCTTGCCCACCCTTTAGCTCTTGCTCATCATTGATCAGATCCCTTCTGAGTCTCCTTTTCTCCAGGCTAACCAGCCCCAGGGCTCTCAGCCTTTCCTCATAAGATGACCTTCATTTTTTGCATGTATGGATAACTCGAGAGCTAACTCTAGGTGAGGAAGTGGTGGGAGCTCATGAGCACGTTTCCATGCCGTAACCTGCTTCTGTGCATCAGTTAGGCCTGGATTATCCTCATGTGCTCTTGGGCACCAGTCAGCTGCTGTGGGGTTTCAGCATAGTCAACATAGTCATCTGAACTTTATGGCTGTTTCGTCATGATTGCATCCCGAAAGCCCACCAAATGTTTTTTTAGCAGTGAAGGTGCAGCACCTGGGAGGGATCCACCAGCTCTGTTGGCCATGTCTTTCCAAACTCTGTTTTCCCTTTCCCTCCAGTTTGTCTGCATCTGTTTTGATTGGAACAATTTGTGGTTTTATCAGCAGGCTTGTGCCTGTTGGAACAAACTTGTAGTAGTGGCTAATACTTATTCGTGGGAATTGCAGATTTATTTTTTTTTTTACAGATAAAGATTAAAACGTCACCTACTAATTAAAATTTCACCTACTAATCTTTGCAAGGTGAAAGTTATTGCTAGGTATGAAAAAGTAAAGCTAAATACTCCTCAAGGCTTTACTAGGAGTACATAATAGCAGAACTTACTACAGTATGAAATAGTACAACTTCACATAACTGCTGTGTAACTACAAGTTGCTGATGTGCTGAGATCAGTGTTGTGTTAACTAATGTCATCTCATTCTCTCTTCTGCTCGACTGACTTACATTAGAATAATCTCTGTATGTCATTTTTGTCTTAAACTAGAGGAGTTACGACTATATTAATTTTTTGGAGATTTTGGTCTCTGTCTTTCCACACTTATGTTGTGTGTTGTGACCTATAGGGAGGGTACTGGGGCTCCCAGCCACCACAGTTGTCTGCGTCGAAGGATCTCCAGCAATATGCATTTATCTCATTTAAATTGCTGATCTGGAAATAGAATTGAGAACGTCCATGGATCATTGGAGCAAAACCTTACGATAAACTGGATGGACAAACCCCCTGGATGCTGTTGCTAATACAAGTGTGAGCACCTCTGAAATCCAAATCTGTTTGTTGAGTAACTCATTTCAGTCCTGTACTCAGCTTGTTTGATGTTAAAATCTATTTGCTACCAGGACAGACTTTGAAGTCCTCCATTTGTGGTCATTTCAGGCTTACTGTTTTATCAATACATGAGCAAACTCGGTGCTCGAGAGCTTGTCTTGTAACCATTAGTAAATACATGAATACAAAGATTAACTTGGCTTTTTTAAGAATAAACTTACTCTGAGCCCAAGTAAATTTAGTCCAAATAATCTCAGTATGCTTTCACTGCAGTATTTCACTCTGGCCTTTTTTTTCTTCCCCCTGACCTGGAAGAAGACTAAGGAATTTCCCGTATCCAATTTTGAAAATAATGTATGAGGACACTGCATGTCTCTGGTGAAAAACGAGCAACACAGCTCCTTCAGAAAGCAGAAAAAGAAATACTGAGGTCGCAACCTCCAAAGATGACAGAGATTTTTGTACTTCTTTTTCCCTGCTTACCCCGCTTCAGAGCTACCTGAGGTGGAGAGCGCGGCGGCTCCCCGGGGTTTAGCCAGGAGCACGAGGCGGCTCTGCGAGGGCTGCGGGGGCTCTGACGCAACCGGAGCCAAGCCCCAAAATGCCCCGTTTGGAGGAAACGTGGCATATGCTTCCCAGTCCTTAGCTGCCAAACTCGGCTCCTCGCCTATTGTGTGAGCATGGTAGAGACCAGATGGTTCGCTTCCCCCGGCGCCGGGCACTTTCTGCCTCTTCCCACTTGCTCTGTTTGGCTGATAACACCAAGTCTAGGAGCTTCACGTCTGAAATATCCATGTAGAAAAGTTCCCGTGGGCGGACCTGTACTTCACAAACATGAGACTGAATACATCTGCGTTAAAAATACCCAAAGACAAGTTTTCCTTCTCCTCTGGCTGGTTTTCACCAGTTTGTTTTTTTGTGCAGAGATTAGCTTGATGATTTTTTTTTCTTTTTCTTTTTTTTTTTTTTTTTTTAAGAATTGTTCCTGATAAATTCTTTCTTAAATGAACAGGAAGGAAATATTTTCATTTTCAGATGAATGAAGTCAAACTGAGTTGGACTTGGATGCTCTTGGCAGCTCTTAGAAGAGTTGGCTTGTGTTATAACTTCAGAGAAAAAATATTTTCTAATAGACTCTTCTTTCCTTTAGCGAGAGTTTTGAAGCCTGTACCCTGGGCTGTGGAGGGGTTTTAGCTGCAGGTGTTTGAACATGAGCACAACCCTTAACATCTCTACAGTTGTTGCAACTGC